>NC_056528.1:21856542-21944430 GCF_019175285.1 Sceloporus undulatus | reverse complement strand
AAGACAATGAGCTACTTACATTGGACAAAGTCTGATCGCCAACCAGTTGCCAGGAGTGAACTCCTGCAATGGCCAAAAGCAGGCAGTAAGTGAAGAAGCCCATATATTTCACCCTGTGAATCAAGCATTCAGTAAGTACAAAGTGCTAATGCCATTGTAACCTAGGCTAAGGAATAAAGGAATTGTCTCCATTTACATGCAATGTTTAGTAATAGTTTAATATATACTAATATATAGTAATATATAAAAATATAATAGTTTAATATACTATGTTTATTGTTATGGAGACTCACTACAATGTCTCAAGCTTGCAATCTGCTCTTTTTCTCTTCTGGCACAGATACAAAGAGGAGTTTGGAAACCTGCTTCTGCCTAACTGCAGGTTCTAGTCACATTTAAAATTGCATTTGGTTTTAGCTATGGTTGTTGTTATTAATACTATTATTAATATGGTACAATCTAGTGGAGACTAGGAGAAAATCAGGCAAGTTGGAACTGAACTGGAAGTTCAATTGAAATCTACTACCAACTAGTGATGACTAGGGGAAAAATTAGGCAATAGTATTGCATAGTGAAATACTGCTATTCAGTGATCAGATAAGGATTATGTTTTAAAGAATTCTTTATAAGGTCAATGATGTAAGGAAAGAGGCAGAAGGAAGGAGTTTTAGTTTTACTGAGTGGCACCGGAGGATCATTTATATTATATTAATGTTTTTAGCATTTATTTTGTAATGTTCTCCATTTTAATTTAATGTCCTATATTTTTCGGGTGTTGTCCTCCTTTGCGGTTATGACATCTGGTCACCCATGGAGGGGATCTGATGGTAGGGAGGCAGGAAAAACATTAATGCTTACCCAACTGCACAGGAACAGCAAAATCCTGTTAGCAAAAGCCAGAGCCACCATCTTCCAGAAAAGGGGCTTAAATAAGACAATAAAATTATATATAAATACTTTATGAGCAAACACTTAAAAGCCATCTAAAGAAGCATTCACTGAAATCCAAAAACTTGCTGTTACTGTTCATTCATCCTAGTAGCAGCTTTCTGGGTCCTTCCCAGTCTAGTTTGCACACTGAGCACAAGCCTGCTTATACAATTACTCAATTAACACATCATTATATAAACAAACTGCAGTCTAAATTGTAAAAATCCTAGCCACTAGCTAGTCAAAGCAGAAGCATTCATGGGGAGGAGGAAAGTATCAGCACATTCAGGGAATTCAAAAGTTTGCAAACTGCAAAACCCTAAGTGAGGATGACCACTAATGTCCCAGATTCATGGGGTGGGAATGAAAAACTGAAAGGGAACGGAATGGAGTATCCAAGACAAGACTGTGGTATGCTGCTGTATTTTGCCACCTGGCTAGTGGAAGGCAAGAGGAACACTTATAGAAACAGAAATAAATGTTTATTTAAATGTATTATTGTTGTGTGTCTTCAAGTAATTTCCAATTTATATTGATCCTAAGGTGAACCTATCAGGAGGTTTTCTTGTTTTTGGTTGTTTTACTTGTAAAACACCATGTACATCAATGGTGTTATATAAATAAACTATGACAACAACAACAATAAAAACAGCCACAGATATAATATGTATTTAGGCATATTTTGATAAGCACAACCCCAACTACCCTAAAAATCCAAGATACACATTATAGATTTCACAGTTTTGAAAAAGGTGCCTTTCACCTTAGTGAGTTGTAGAACTTCAGGTAGGATAAAACAGCCGACAGGATGAAAAAGATCAAGACTGATTCCAACAACATCAACCTAGACTGAGTGATTAAAGAATTCTCTGTTAGGGGAAAAAAGAGGACAGAGAGAATGATTATATGTGGCTTATGTTCACACACATAGCTTACTATTAACTTCCCACCCCATTAATCATGGGGTTGTAATCCTCAGTTCTGAGAAGATAGGATATCTCCACCTCCATTGCTGAAAACAAACATGTCACAAGGTAATTTTTCCAGTGATGGAGGGGAGGCATCCCGTATTGGACATACCAAAGCTCCTTGAACAATGAGCGGGTGAACTGAGGAGTGTAATATGTTAGACTATGGATTGGAGTAGTCCCTTACCAAATGATGCCTCCACTGATAAAAAGGCATCAAAACGGTAATGGCAAACAAAGGTAGATGGGGAGGACCAAGTAGTTATCCTATATCAATGAGTGGTGCATTAGTGGAAAGAGCAGCAGAGGTGGCAGCACTACGCATGGAATGAGTGGTCATTATTCCCGGCAAAGCACAACCCTTTGCAGTGTAGCACTTGGCTATGCAGGGTCAAATCCATCTTAGAATCATAGAGTTGGAAGAGATCATCCAGTCCAACTCCCTGCCATACAGGAACTCTCAATCAAAGCATATCTGACAGATGGCCTTCCAGCCTCTGTTTAAAGACTTCCAAGTAGGGAGACTACACCACACTTGAGAGCGTGGAAGAAGAAACCTTCTTTTCCATGGATGTAGAGCTGAATGAGACAAATAGCTTGTCTAAGAGACGGAAGTGACAAGTGCATTTGATATAAATATGAAGTGCTCTGCACACATCAAGTGTATTTTCTAGATCCTTTTTAGGATTTGGGCAAAATGAAGGTAAAATGATTTCTTGGGCCCAGTGGAAAGACACGTTCATCTTGGAGAAAAATGTAGGGTCAAGATGTAGTATAAAGCAATCTTCCCTTAAAATGCAGATTTTGTCTCAAATAGATAAAGTCTCAAGCTCTGAAACTCTCCAGTGGCGGTGACAGCCAACAAAAAGAAAACCTTCCAGGTCAGGAATTTTGTACCTTTCTCAAGGACTCAAAAGAAGGTGAAAGCGGCTAAGACCAGGTGTAGGTCCCAGTATCGATGGATGGTCAGGGGCTTTATCAATGTAGCAGCTCTTTAAAATTTCCTGACATATGGGTGAGTGGGGAGTCTCTTCACTGTCCCGGACAGTAGAGCTGATGTTATGGCTGACACCTATCTCTTAAGGGTATTGGGTCAAAGGAGCCCTGGTGGCGCAGTGGTTAAATGCCTGTACTGCAGCCATTCAGTCGAAACCACAAGGTTGAGAGTTCAAGACCAGCAAAAGGGCCCAAGCTATGATCTTTGGAATAGTGGTATATAAATAAAACAAATTATTAATTAATTATTAGCCCCTTGTCAAGGCCCTCTTGAAGATAGAGAAGAGAACACACCGTGATTGACTGGGGTCACAATTCTTTGGAGGCACACCAGGATACAAACATGTGGTATGAGTATTCATAAATGCATCTTGTGGACTGTCCTCTAGACTAAATGATTGTATCTGCGACCTGTGGCATCAGACCATCTTTTAACAATAAGCAGCAGTCAATCTCCACTCATGAAGGTTGAACCAAAGTTGATCTGGATGGTGTATTTGACCCTGTGAAAGTAGGTCCAGATGATTTGGTAACCTGAAATGATCTCGCGATAGAGCTAGTATCTCTGAGAACCATAAAGAGAAAGAGAGAGAGGTGTATGGAAAGGTAAGAGAAAGCAAGGAGACAGAGAGAAGCTAGCCTAATTAGAGCAAGGAAGAACTTGACTGGGAGCCACAGGAGGTTGCTCCTCTGGTGACAGTTTCCAAAGTTCTACTTCCTGCTTATTGGAGCAAACAGGAGGAACCAAATTGATACAGAATGCTTCCCATCCATTGCTGGAAAATAGAAAGAAAGGAAGACTGCAGGCTAGATGAATAGACTCAATTAAGGAGGTCACAAGTTTGAATTAGCAAGACCTAAGCAAAGCAGTGGAGGACAGGAGGTTTGCACAATACATCAATTAACTATGGATAGAAATTATAAAATACAATACAGTAGTTGACCTTTTAGATTTAGAAGGTTATGACTGTAATTGGTTTCTACAACAAAAGAAAATTATTACTTTTGACCAGCATGCTAGCCAGTAGCCTTGCTCCAAAAGCACTTAGCTACTAAATACAATTCTGTGTGGGTCAGACATACAAATTAATCTTATCTTCCAAAATGTTCATTGCAAGAATAGAAGACATTCAATCTTCACAGATGGCTCGAAGGGATGATTCCTTACCCAACAAAATTAGGAAAGCACCTCCAAGAGCAACGGTATGTGAGAAATGCAACTCCACCAATATCTGGTATGACAGCGGTACACAAAGGGCACCGGCTATGGCTGGCAGCAGACGTAGGGCCCAAACTGGCACATTGGAACTGTATTCTGAAACAGGGCACAACATAAGAAAGAATTAAGAACAGAAGAAGACCGCAACCCAGGACTGGATTGAAAGCCTCTCCACTCCAGCATTCTATGGCCAACCAGATGACCCAATGGAAAGCTTACTAGCAGGACATTAGGACAACTGTCTTGTGTTCCCTGGCCACTGATATACTGCCTCTGAGAGTGGAGGTGAGATATCACCAGCCTGAATACCTGCCACTGATGGCAATAAAACTCCATGAATTTATCATGTCCCCTTTTAAATGTTCCAGTTTGCTGTCTGTATAAAATCTTATGACAGTAAGTTTATTAACTGCATGACAACTTTTTTTAAAAATTCTGTCCTGAGTGTTTCACCCTTGAGCTTCAGTGCATTACTCCAGTTTGTTTTACTATTATAACCTAGGATCTAGGATTAATATGAGATTCCAATTAGAAATTGCTGCAAGGTTACCTGTTATAGAGTGGATGCCATTTTATCTTATCTGGCAGTTGTCTTTTGCTCACAATTCAGGTGGGACATTTGAGTTCCTAGAACTGTACATAGAGCTAGAAAAGACCACAAGCGCCATCCAGTCCAACCCCTGAACTGGACATAATATTCCAGGTGAGATCTGTCCAAAGTAGAATAGAGTGGTACTATTACTTATCTCCATCTAGACACTATACTCCTATTGATACAACCTTGAATTGTATTGGCTTTCTTAGCTGCTCCATCACACTGCTGACTTATGTTGTGCCTGTGGTCCACCAAGACTCCTAGATTCTTTCCACATATACTGTTGTAAACCTGGTGTCCCCCATCCTACATCTATGCATTTCATTTTTACTGCCCACGTGTAGTATCCTACATTTCTCCTTGTTGAAATTCATTTTGTTAGTTTTGGCCCAGTTTTCTAATCTGTTAAGGTAATTTTGAATCTTGATCCTGTCCTGTGGGCTGTTAGCGACCCTTTCTAATTTGGTGTCACCTGCAAATTTTATAAACATGCTTTCTATTCCTTCATCCAAGACATTGATAAAGATGTTGAATAGCATTGGGCCTAGTGGAATGTGGTACCCTGTTAGTCACTTCTCTCCAGGTAGAGGAGCTATTGTTGAGCACCCTTCGGGTTCAGCTGGTCAGCCAATTACAAATCACCCAACAGTGGCATTGTCTAGCCCACATTTAACCAGTGAATTGTGAGAGAATTTCAAATTAGAATGGGATCCACTGATAAATAACTTACAAAAGGAATGGGGCAAGAAAGCTATGATTGCATTGTACTGAGATATGGGTGTCCATCCAGTCCAACCCCCTGCCATGCCAAAGCACCCCTGAAAGATGACCATCTAGCCTCTGCTTAAACTTCTATAACTGAGTTAAGCTGTCCTCCAACTGTATTACCTACGATGCTTATGACAGATGCAAAAGGAGCCCAGCTGACGAGGAACAGATATCAAGTCAGTTCAAGCCAAAGTTTTTGTTTCCTGTTTTAACTTTTTATCCTCAACCCTCAGGATATATGAAAGAGAAAATGAACCCGTTTTCCTTTGAGCAATGGAACCTTCTACTAGGGGATTAATTCCCAGCTAGGTCAGGTATGGTATTCTGCAGGATCAATCAGAAAGACCTCTTACCTGCACCGATCCTATTCCACAAGAAATTGCCATCAAATCCACCTAAGTAACCTAAAGGAGGAGAGAGGAAATCAGCCACAAGCAGAACTTAGCTAAACATCCTAAAATGATCTAAAATAACTAGATAATAAGCCCCATTAGTAGAATGTTAGTAAAGAAAAAACTGTAAATTATGAAAAATAGGTTATAACATTTAGAAATAATAAAAATATAATACAGAATACAACGCTGATATGAGGAATAACCTATTTGCTAGTCAGCAGGTTGCTCCTTTGCACTAACTGAATAACATGTCTCTGCTACCATTACCTATGCAACCAATACAGGTCTGTTGCAAATGCAGATGTGGCAAACACAGGGTTTTCATAACAAACAGAAATGAAGTGAGACCCTCACCTCCAAATGCCAGAACCATGTGACCAAATGGTGGGCCGCTGTCATCCACAAAGAAGATCCGCTTCATATACAGGGAGAGGAACTGGCCATAGTAAACTTCATCAAAACTAAACATGCAACAGAACCAGAAAAGTGCACACATTTTTCAATAAGCACACAAGGAAATGGACTGTTTGAATTATTACTGAGTTCAATATCAAAGGATAAAAGACAGTAGCTGTTTCCAAACTCTTCCTCCTCCAAGTCTTGGATTATACCCCTCTCCCTGCCTTCATTCCCAGACAGCACTGAAACAAACATTAGGAGTCTGGGGTCCATCTGTTGCAAGGAAGCACAGAGGAGGAGCGCTACTAATAATTTAAGTGCCTGGGCAGATACCAGCTTCTGCAATTGAATGTATGGATATTAAGATTTAAAGGTCAGGATCAACGCCACAAGTCAGGCCAGGAAATGAACGGGCAACCAACGAGGAAAAGGCAATATTGGAGTTACACCATCTGATGTACTTATGAACTACATGCTGCAATGGTTAAAATGAATGTCCAAACAGTTTACTTACACTACCGCTCGGGGGTAGGAGAGGGTCCACAGCCGACTTATGAATCCCAGGACAGCCAGAACCGCCAGGCTCACGTTGATTTCCACAGAGAGTACAATAGGTTGCTTCAGAAACCCCAGCATCTTGGTCTGACCATTTGGGAAAGGGAAAATAAGAGGAATTTATGCTTTGCATATTTTGGACTCTCCTTCATCCAATTCACTATGGGAACAGAAAAGGAAGCAATGCTGGCAGGGGTGTAGTGGGGGCGTGCCGATTGACCACTGCGTGCACCAACTCCACCGCCACACCAGCGTCACACTGCCTGTGCAACCAGACAGCAGGTGCCATCGCAACATTTCCACAGCACAGCATTCAGACATGCCATGCTGAAGAAACAGGGGAAAGCCGCTAGTGCCTCAAGAAGGGTGGCTTTTTGCCGGCTCCAAAAGGAGCGGCTTTCTCCTTCTTATTTTGGAGCCAGGAAATTGCTGGATTGGAGCCGTGGTGTGAAGTTGCTGCAGCCCCTAACCAGGGCACATAAGGGGCAGCATGACCTTTAGGGCCGTCTATTTCATAGAATCATAGGATAATAGAGTTGGAAGAGACTAGAAGGGCCCTGATCCAGTCCAACCCCATTCTGCCATGCAGGAACTCTCAATCAAAGCATCCCCATTGACAGATGGTCATCCAGCCTCTGTTTGAAGACCTCTAAGGAAGGAGACTCCATTACACTCCAAGGAAGGAGTGTGTCCCACTGTGGAACAGCCCTGACTCTCAGGAAGTTCCTCCTAATGTTGAGCTGGAATCTCTTTTCCTGGAGCTTGCATCCATTGCTCCATTGTGTCTTGTTCTCTAGAGCAGCAGAAAACAAGCTCACTCCCTCCTCAATATGGCATCCCTTCAAATATCGACCTTCTGTCTCAGGGGAAGATAATGCCAAACCTGATAGGTTTGCCTTAGGGTCACCATAAGTTGAAAACGACTTGAAGGCACCCAACAACAAATCCACTAATCATTGATCACCAATACACTTATTAGCCTTTAAGGCGCCTGGGGCTTTGTTGTCTGTGCTCTACAGGCGACCAAGACTCTCCCTTGCATAGGCAGCTTGTGACTCGTGGCTGCATAAGGACTTTTTAATGGGGTGCGTTGTGTCCACACGGTGCTTTTGTTTCACATACGAAGCTGTGCTTAACTTGGTGTAAGATGCCTTGAGCCCTATTCTGGGAGAGGGATTCATTGATTTAATCCCTCTCTGGAAGCGCCTCGCGGATAATGCTAACCCCCCCTTCACTGAATGCGCCAGTCCAGGGGCCTCCGTCGAAACGCAGCGCAGGAGGGCCGTACCATTTCGACACGGGGGGGAGTGGGACGCAGAGAAAACAACCACGTGACCCCCTCCGTCGCCGCTCACCTCTCTTCCGAGCGCTAGGTTCTCCAAGTACAGGAGCCCGGGTGTGACGTCACGGCTCCGGGAAAAATGGCGGCCGTCGCTCGTTGCCATGGCAACAGTGGGCTGAATGGGCGGGCGACCCAGTCGCCAGTCACGTGACCGCCCGCCCTTGAAGCGCAGCCTCAGTAGCAAAATGGCGGCTGGCGCCCGGAAGAGGAAAAGGAGCAGCCTCTGGGCATAGAGCTCTCGCGGGAGACAAGGGCTCCGACCTCGCTCCTTCTTCTTCTACAAACAAAACGTGCTTCCATCAGTCTTTTACAACATGGTGGTCATATATAACTCCAACCTTGAATGCAGTGTACACTTGTCCCTCCATATTTGCGGATTTGGTTATTCACACATATGATTGATGTCCTCTCTAGGAATATCCAGGTCCTCCAGCGCAACTCTATGGTCAGATTCTGAGGATGCTCATGTTGTCCCCAATGGCGGGGCGTGAATGCAGCCGCACCACCAGGAGGGACAGAGATTCTGGCACCTGTATTAAAAGCTGCTCCACATCTTTCCAACTTTAACCATGGAGTAGGTTATCTAAGCTCTGGTTCGGAGGTGGAGGTGGCATTGGCGTTATAGGGCCGAAACATCTCCCATGTGTGGCTCCTTCACTCTTCTTTTCCCTCAGAAGCACCACTGAGGCTGCCTCAGGACTCCCCTTCAATGTCGAGCCCCCTCTTTGCCCAGCCTGGCCAAAAGAGAGGGGGCGGCTGGGCAATGGCAGTGAGGGAGTCACAGAAGGAGATGTTTTGGCCCTAAGACGCCAATGCCACCTTCTGTGGCTGCCTCCAAACCAGATGACCTAATCCAAGGTTAAAATTGGAAAGATGTGGAACAGCCTTAAAGACAGGTGCCAGCATCTTTGTCCCTAATGGTGGCATGGCTGTGTCCACACATCACCATTGGGGACAACATGGGTTTGCTGCCAGCGGATACTCAAATCTGCAATGGCAACTCTGCTGAAACAGAGAGCCTAACTGGACCCCTCTATTACTACATTCCACTCGTAAGACTCATCCGACCAGATTTCAGCCATGCCTATTATGTCATATTTGCTTTGCTGTGTTCAAGTTCATCAAGTTTATTTCCCATAATCTGTGCATTAGTGTAGAGACATCTTAGACTGTGGACCATTTCCGCTAGTGCCTATTTACTATTGGACACTTGTACTATTTGCCTGGTTCTTTCTATAACAATTGGGCTGTTATTTCCAGGACTTGATGAATTCCTACCCTCAAGAAGACCATCTTCCTCCCCCACATGACTCAGTTTAAAACCCTCACTTGCTTTGCAGATCAGATTTTGACAACTGATATGAGGTGCAACTCATCCTTTGCCAGGGGTCAATTCACCTGAAAGCACAAGTCATGGCCTCATAATTCTTGGTGGCACCATTTGTGAAGCTAATTGTTCACCCCTGCTGTTCTTTCCCTTCCTGGTCTGTGTGAAGAGATGAAATTACAACCTGTGCAACCAGGGAACCATGACCATTGATGGGAAGTCCACTGTTTCACTGAAGACTGAATTTGTCTAACTATAGGCGAGTTGTGTGTGTCTGTCAGATGTAAAATAAAAAATCACTCCAAATCAAAATTGACACATTTTATTGGAACCTCTAGGCAAGTGTGTGTGTGTGTGTGTGTGTTCTTCTAGACAAAGAGGATTCTGGGTGAGCTAGTTAAGAATTCTGCTTGTCCAGGACTGGGATGAATCAATGAAGGAATAGCCACAGTAGCTAAGATTAAAGACCCACAGCAGCAGTATATCCCTCTGAATAACAGGGCCCTTCCACTCTATGCAATTCCAGTTTAATTGCCATGATTCCATCCTACAGACAGAAATCCTAGATATGTAGTGTATTGAGGCATTTAGACTTCTCAGCCAGAAAGCTCAACACAACTGCTGGACCAAACTGCAATTCCCAGGCTGCCGGACCAAACTGCAGCCACAGCAGTTAAAGTGGAATGATAATGTCATGTGAAAGGGTTCCCTAGGCAGTTGCCTTTGTGTCCTACTTGTGGGCTTCCCAAAGGCCACTGTAGTAAAAAGGATGCTGGATTCGATACGCTAGATTGGTTTGATCCAGCAGGTCTCCCATTGTGCCAATTCTGGTAAAAGTAAGCCTGCTTTTTAATTTTTTTATTTAAATAAGGAGAATTCTTTCATATGGAAAGAGCTAATACAATCACATATTTGAAAGGAGAAACCGTAGGAACTGAAAACAACAAAAGGAGGGCGCGAGATTCTGGGCGGTTCTGTCATCAGGCGTCCAGTCCACATTAAAGGGCTTTTTTTTTCCCCTTCAGAAACATTTAAAAACATGTTGTATGTTAATATATTTAGTTGCTGTTTGCCATTTCAAACATCTGCTCTACAGGAAAAGAAAAACATGAGGAAAGGCCAAAAAGGAGAGGAAAAGGGAAGTTGGTTTACTGTAGAGTCTGTAAGGTTAAAATGCGTACAATATCCTTTTTCAAAACAACAAATCAAATTTATACAGGACAAAAGGGGCAGGGTAATGGAGGAACTTGCAGCCAATAATGCCTTGACATGCCAAGTGAGTGCCACATTGCTAATGTAAATCCCACCAAACTAATTCAATGTTTACATCTTGTAGAAGTCACTGGACAATCTACACCTAGTATTGACATATGGCGACCCCCCCAAAAAAGTCAAAACAGGAGCTGGAATAGCTCTTCCAATCCCCACTAGCAGTCCCACTGCTTCAAACTGCTTCTTCTACTCAGCTGGCCTGATGTTTGCTACCACGTTAAGAATCTGCTCCTTCTCATTTACTCTAAACTCTTCTGCAAAGCCTGAAAATAATACAATGACCTGGAAAGTTACCATCTTTGTATGAAATCAAGAGGCCAAATACCCCAAACCAAACCAGAACTCAAACATGAGAGAGCAATACACAGGAGACTTGAAGCAAGTCCAATTGCCTACTGAAGGCATTGAGAAGAATGAAGGATTTGTTTTTTGAAAAGGATGGAAAGGACAGGATACAGAGCACAGTTTGGAGCACTCCAAACTGAAGGGTGTCTTTGTGGGAAATCTGTTTCAGCAGTGCCTCGGCCTGGTACCCAAAGATGATGTAAAAGGCAGCAGCACAGCATCTATGACCAAAGGACAGAAACAAGCTGCCTAAGGTAAAACAAAGGCCCTCCATCATCACTGGGGCTATTCTGCTGTTGATTTTAAAAGCTCATGCAGCAGCTTTCCCCTTGCTCTGCATCCAGCTGTTCATGGGCCATTCAGAAGCTCTGAAAGCATTAACTGATTTTACAAAGTAAAATAAACCCTAAATGCAATGGAAGCAGCTGCCAGGGCAGTCCCAAAGCAGGATGCTATTTTCAATGAGAACTGTTTAAAAGCCTGCAGCGGAAAAAAGCCTACTTTAGCGCAAGACATTGGCCAACTTAAAGAGGGCTGCCGCTTAGTCTATTGGGGAGCTGGGGAGGGGATCTGCTTCTATTTCCCTCTGTCACAAGAGCCTGAAATTTGGAAATCTTGTTTCAGAATAAGCATCTTCCCAGTCGTAGAGAACAACTCTGACAACAAAACTGACAGATATCTCCTCTCTTGAACACACATGGAAACTTTCCAGTTTGTGGGAGAGAAGGGCAAGCTATGATTTTGTGTGGCTCCTATGCTTATGTAAAGAGGCACACACTTTGCTTGCTGTGGTCTCATCACATAGGGTTGCCAGTGAAAACCAGGGAAGGCTCCTGTAATGCAGGGGTGGGCAATATGGAAGGCAAGGGGGCTCCTTTGGTTCATCAGGAGACCTTGGAGAGTTGCACTCCCACTGTACCTCCTCCACAAAAGCAAATCACATTTGTCTGCCTGCCCACCTCTGCATCCATTAGGAAGTTTAGGGGGCATTTTCATCATCTTTTGGCTCTTCCTGGGCCATTTTATGTCCAAGACAATCCTTTTTTTTTAAAACAAGAGAAAGAAAGTTGAAGTCAGTTACTGTTTTCAGAAACAGGAAGTGTGGCCTAAATTGGCCCAGAACCCACCCTGAGATGTGGCTGAAATATCTCCCATACTTTCTAATGGTATTTTGCAACATTTTTTTTATTTCTGCAGGCCAGAGGCCTTCAAACATGTTGAAAATTTCATCCACATCAACTGAGGTCATTTTGGAGAGTTAAAAAAAAGCTTCATTGGATCCACATTCTGAATAATTGTTGGCCAGGTTCTATTCTCCATTCTGGAGTAAGGTTCTCAAATGCGTGGTGGCTGCCCACCTCCAGGGGTTTCTGGATGACACAGATTATATAGATCCATTTTAGTGTGACTTCAGTTCTGGCTACAGGAGGGTAAAAAAACTAAAACTTAATTGAGACAAGACAGAAGTCCTCCAAGTCAATTGGAAAAAAGGTGAGGGACTCTGCATGTGCCGGATGGGGTTATACTCCCCTTGAGATCTCAGGCTGACACCTTGGGTGTTATCCTGGACTCAGCTCTTGAGTCTGGATGCCCAAGTTTCATCTGTGGCTAGGAGTGGATTTGCACAGCTCATATTAGTCGGCCAGCAGTGTCTAGTCAATAAATAAACTGAACATCAGATCTGGCTACGGTGACACAGGCCTTATTACATCCCGTTTGGACTATTATTACACACTAGGAATGGGAAGGGCAAGAAAGAACTGGACAAAGTCCTAAGTGTAAAGATATACAACTGAGCACTAAAGTCAGAATCGTACAAGCCATTGTATTCCCCATCACCATGTACGGATGTGAGAGCTGGACAGTAAACAAAGCTGACAGAAAGAAAATAAACTCATTTGAGATGTGGTGCTGGAGAAGAGTGCTGATGATACTGAGGACAGTCAAAAGACAAACAAATGGGTCCTTGTACAGATCAGACCCGAACTCTCCCTGGAAGCCAAGATGATGAAACGGAGGCTGTCATACTTCAGCCAGAAGATGAGAAGGAATGACTCACCAGAAAAGGCAATACCGCTAGGGAAGACAGAAGGCAGTAGAAAGTGAGGAAGACCACACACCTGATGAAGAGAAGCAATCAGAAAGGCCATAGGCTTGAATCTACAGGACCTAAGGAGAACAGTGGAGGAAAGGGGTGGGGGTTTGCAGATGTCTTATTCAGAGGGTCGCTGTGAGTTGAGGCCATCTCAAGGGCTGTTAACAACGACAACACATTCTACATAGGGTTGCCTTTGGAAACTTCATCCAGAAAGCTGACTGGGGCCAGTTGTATGGAGACTATAACTCCCTTGCTGAAACAGCTTTGCTGGCTGCTGGTTTGTTTTCAGGCACAATTCAAAGTGCTGGTAATGACCTATAAAGCCCTCAACAGCCTGAGTCCAGACAATATGAAAAAAAAAAAAAAGGTAAAGGTAAAGGTAGTCCCTTGACAAGAATGTCTAGTTGCAACTGACTGTAGGGGGTGGTACTCATTTCCATTACTAAGCTGAAGAGCCAGTGTTGTCCATAGACGACTCTGGCGGTCATAGGATCATGTGGCCAGCATGACTGCACCAAATGCTGTTACCTTCACACCAAAGTGATACCTATTAATCTACTTGCATTTGCATGCTTTCAAACTGCTAGGTTGACAGAAGCTGGAACTAGTGACAGGAGCTCACATTATCATGCAGCACTCAGGCCTTGAACTGCCAACTTTCCAATCTTACAATAGTCAGAATAGGCATCTTAACCACTAAGCCACCACATTCCTCTGAAATCTGTAAGACCATATCTCTAAAATCCTCAGGGGAAGGCTTTTTTTTTTGGTCTCACCATCACAGATTAGTTTGGTGGGGACATGAGGGGTGGGGTGAGGGCTTTCTCAGTTGTTGCTCCCACCCTCTGGAACTCTTCCATGGGAGACTAGGCTAGCCCCTCTTCTGTGCTGTCCTTTTGATAGCAGGAACAGAAATTTTTATTCAAGCAGAAATAAATCAAAAAGAAAAAGAAAAAAAATTGCCAAAGAAATTGACACAAGGGCCACAAAAATGGGCTGCAATTTGCCCACCCCTGCTTTAAAGTTTGTGAAGAAGAGGTAATTTTAGCAAGTGTTGCTTGTTACTTGGTTGTGTGACAAGCAATACAGGATGAAATTACCTGTTCTGCACAATTCTGTCTCCAGTCTTCACTCACAAAAAGCCTTCTCCAGTTTTCACTCTCAAAACCCTAACTATCAGATCCTAACTCAGAGTCCCAAAGGCAGGAAGTCTTTGCATCAGTTCCACCCCATCACCACACTCATCTACCATCTTATTCCCCTTCCATGTCTGCCACTGCAGGGCAATTTTGCACTTCTTCTGTACTGAAGGAAAAAGACAGCTTCCAACTTAACTGGATTCTCATCAGGTGGTACTAAAATGTGTATTTTATCTTTTGCAAAAGCAGGGGGGAATAAACCAAACAGATAAGCAAGGAAGGACATTGCACTCTAAAAAGCAGTAAGAAAAGCTGCTTTGGTGTTTGAAAAACAAACCAGCCATGTGAACTGCATTTAGCAGTCATGCACATTAAAACCAACCAAACAGCCAAAATAGAGACAATTAAAATTATAGGTTATTACTTGGCCTTTCCTGCACAGATTAAATTCAGACATAATGTATAAATAGAGCAGTGAAACATTTACTTTTTCACCTAAACCTACAACATCAAATACGTATAAATAAATCTAGTGTCTTATTTTATCTGGGGGCGGGGGGCAAATGGGGCTGGGTAAAAAGGGTAATAGGTTAAAGAGAATCATCTTCCTCCCCCCGCCCTACAATTGTTAGTTGATTAAATGTACACCAGAGGCAGTTTGGGAATAAAACCCAGCGCTTCCTAATTAAAACAGGACCACCTGAAAGACATATACAAAAGAAAAAGGGGGACTCTGTGTATTTTAAAAATGCATTAGGAGAGCACTGCAGCTGCAAAGCAAAATGCCAACTTCTTAAAAGTTCGTATCGACAGTCAGGGGAAAAAGATCTTTTAAGAAAATGTTTTTGCAGCAAATTCAATTCCTTTACGCTTCAGAGTATATTTATAAAGGCGCAAAAATTCCAAAAAAATAATAATAAATATAAGTGTATCCTGAATAAAGTAAAACCCACAGCATCTGAAAGGCCTGTGGAAGCAGGGATGAAACCTTGATAGGAGGGAAAGGGGAGTGTCATTCTGAATGCTGAATGTATTAAGTCTCAAATCCACTACCAGACGTCAGAGGAGAAAGCAGCTTTGTCACCAAGGTTAACAACAAATAACCCTCTTTTTTCCTAATGACAAGTTGTTATTTATTTATTCAAAAGCACCACCTACCTCAAAAATCCCTTGAAGATTTCCTACAAAGGGATGGACACACGGACACACAACACACACACAGGTGAGGAGGAAACATTGCTGCAACTTAAGTTGAAAGAGCTTAGATATCTAGACTAAGATGTCTGCTGTATACAGAGGTGAAAGATCTTTGGCCTGTTATAGACTGCCAAAATAAAGCTGCTTCAGGTCTCTTTGGAGGTATGCTATTTAAATGATGCATGAGTCCTAAGAGTCCGGAGGTTGCGCCAAAGCCACACTCCATTCCTAAGCACTGGAGTGCAGCTTTAGTGCAGCTTCCGGATTCTTAGGATGCATGCATCATTTAAACAGCAGACCTCCAAAGAGACCCGAAGCAGCTTTATTTTGGCAGTCTGTAACAGGCCTTTGTTTTTAAAAAAGAACCTTTTTAAAAGAAAATCCATCAGGATGTGCTTGTCTTCCGAGTCAAATTTTGCATACTCCCACTCTTAAAATACATTCTTTGTTCAAAACGTCATCTTTGGAACCACCAGCAAAACGACTGGCTTGACACTAATAGGAAAAGCAACTGAGAGAGCTATTAAGTGACCACTGACAAGAGGAAAAAATAGCATCTTACTTTCTTATGTTGAAAAAAGATCAGGGTGTTTTGCCTGTAGTTGCCAGAAAGAAGGGCACTAGAAGGAATTATTTTCTAGCCGTGAAGGAGAGAGAAGACAAAATCAATACTCAACTGCACACTGTCACATATATATATATTGCTCCTGTATACCCCCAATGCTATTTTGGCAAATGGATATCACTCCCTTACTTCTTTTCTGTGCTTTTTGGCCATATTTTTGGGCTTTCCTGCTCTGTATGTTTGGGGTTATGAGATTGTGGGACTCATTGGATGGCCAAACTGCTATGTTGGGGGGCCTCTAAAGTGATTTGGGGGCCATTTTTCAACCTCCTCTGAAGTTTTTAAAATTAAGGAATTAAAGGGGAGTTTGAGGTCTGGAAAAAGTTTTTCCAGGCCTATATAATGAAAGAAGAGATGTCTATAGCAGAGGCCTCCCCTGTAACTCCACAGAGGCACCATCAAAAAATTATAGATCAACCAAGATGCAATAAAGAATCCAAAAACAAAGCGACCAGGAAAAACACAAGGGAAAACAAGAAAAGAGTATGCAATTGATAATCTCAATTACAGCAGACCCACTGAAAGTTTCCACAGATCCTCTGGTTCCCCTGTAGTTGACATTGAGTATAGAATTTAACCCTAAACATGCACATTAAGCACAAAAGATCAGCCACATGAATTCTCTGGGGCTCTTGCCAACTCAGTTGATCAACCCAAGGCAAGTAACTTCTGTAACAGACATTACATTGTGTAAATTCTGAGAATCCCAAATCCCTTCCCCATCACAAATCTAATCGTTTCCAAAACATTACAAAGTATAATAGTAATAATACCAAAAGTAAACATCCCTACCAAAAAAAAATCCTCCACATTGTTTGCCAAATTTGTATGAATCTCAAGGGAGAAACTTAGTGCCTTTCCTGAAATGAGAAAAAAGGTCACCACTGTTCTTCATCTTTGCTATGAAGGGGAGGAGGAGAAGGATCCCAGAAGTGTCAGCTGAAGAGCAGAACAGGCATCGAGATTCACTGTATTTGACCTACTCTAAACACTTTTCCTACACATTTTACCTCTAAAGCAAGCTCTGCTTCTAGTGTTGAGAGAAGGGGAGGGAAATGCCCAGATAAGTTGCTGAATGCCTATGCTGCATTTACGTGTAATAAAATCAAAGAGTCAAGGACCAAAAGCCTGTGCAACCCACTTAAGAGTGCAAGAAACCTCAGTGTAACATACCACACACACACACACACACACACACACTGCAGCCATGAAAGAGGATGCAGCCAAGAACATGATTTTGGGGGGGGGGGGGCAATTTGTTTCCAGAAGGGAAAGGGGGGGGGGGGGGGGGATGGAAGGGAAATATGAGGAAACAGAAAATCTTTCAGCTGTACAACAAAAAACACAATATCCTGTTTGTTTCTTTTAAAAAAACCTCTTGTGGCCTTTAAAAATAAAAGTAGGATCCAGCACACTTCCACCCTCTGCTGACAGGAGGGGTAGAGGAGGAAGGGAAGGGAGCTTTACTGAAAGAGCAGCTGCTGCAATTTGCACATGGAAGGGACAAGGAAAAGGCAGAAAAGTTAATGGCCAGAGCCATTCAATAGTCCTGGGGGCAGCCAGGGGTGTTTGCCTTGTTTGTCTGTTTTGAAGCAAGCAGACCAACATCAAAATCCACTGCTCAAGAAATGCTTCATGGGGAGAAGGACAACATTGTTACGGGCGATGATGTCGAGGTGGTGAGGAGTCTCGGCACATCTAGTTGCTGGAGGCAGGGGAAGGAATGTGAAATGAGCTGCAGAGCCTTCTCTCTGTGTGTGTTTCCTTCTCTGTGTTGAACAGAACAAGCTAGCAGGCATGGGGCAGGGGGGCACAGCTGCTCAGGCCTTGCTCTCCTCCACTTTGACAACCTGAGGCTTGATCGCTCCGGTTCGTGCCGGCTTCATCTGACTGGTAGAGGGAAGTTCCTGCAGTTTCATGGCTCCAAGGTTGCCTTTGCTTTCATCTACCCGCTGCTTTGCCTGTTGGTCAGTGATAGTGATAGAAAAACAAAAATAAAGACCCACAGAAGTTAAGCAGGGCTAGGACAGCAGATTCCAACAATCATATGAACAGGTGTTACCATCACAAGGATCACGAGGATGTTACTCATCACGATGGCCTTTGAAACTTGACAACCAAAAATCTCAGCCCAGAATAAAAACTATGTAGGATCAAGCCAATCTGCACATAGCACACTAATGCTTAAATATACCAACAAACCTACTGTAAAATGTCTATAATGCCCTTTTGAGTCCCAGAACCATCATCTGCACATAGGAAGTGTTTGTTGGGCCTTTGCAAGAATCTCTGCAACCTTCCTCTCCACTAGGTATTCTTGAAAGATGGGGAATTCAGTTTTATCCCACAGTAATCCAAATTAAACTATTTGGATTTTTTAATTTGCACAGTCAGTAACATTTATATATTTACATTTATATCCCACCTTTCTTCAATGAGTCCCTCCACCACTAAGATTTCGTCAAAACTAATACCTGAGGTAGGTCAGGCTGATAGAATCTCGCTTGGTGTGGACTTAATCCTGACTCTCCCAAACACTAGCCCAACTCATTAACCACTTTACCACACAAGTTCACCTAGAGTGCTCATATTCTCAGCAATCTATTCTGTTTGGGATATCTGTGAGAACGAGGGGGAAAGCTCTAGAAATCTCTAAAGACCCTGACATCACTCACATCTTTCCATGCCTCTAAACACAAAGGATCACTTTCAAGATCATATAGAAGGGTCAGACATCTGTCATCCATTTCAAAATTTAACTTCCTTGTTCTCTTTTAGGTTATATATCTTCTGAAGATGCAGAATTAGTATTAGTAGCAGCAGCAAGTTTGAGTGTAAAAAGATTCTGATTAGGAGCCCTGTGGAACCAGTCTTTGGTTCCTGGCATCATCTGGAGCAGTGGTTCCCAACCTTCCTAATGCCGCGACCCTTTAATACAGTTCCCCATGTTGTGGTGACCCAAACCCATGAAATTATTTTCATTGCTACTTCATAACTGTAATTAAATAGGTGTTTTCCAGTGGTCTTAGGCGACCCCCATGAAAGGGTCATTCGACCCCCAAAGGGGTCCCAACCCACAAGTTGGGAACCACTGATCTGGAGGAAGGAACTATGGGCATTTTTCAGACTCTTTCTGATGATCACAGGGGACCAAACCCATGTCACTAGGCCTGCCAGGTACTTTTCTTGGCTTTGCCCACCTTTATACCTTCTTCTTACCTATCTTCCCCAAGACATCGACTATCCTCTAACCTGACATTAAAGTGGCTCCCAGTTCCAAGTACACACACATACTGCTGCAGCCATTCTGGGCAAGGTGGCCCTCAATTTCAACAGCTAATCTGCTTCAGGAGTGCCTTACATTAAAAGTTGTGGGAAGACTTTTTTTCTTGCACAGAAGATTTTACCTGCTGGATGTAATGCCCCTGCACAGAGTTCATGCTGACAGCTGATCCCGAGGACTTCCCACTGGGGCTGGCAGAACTAGGCCTGGGAAGGGGGAGAAGAAACCCAAATGGTCAGTTAAGACAACAGAAACCAAGGATTAAGAGAACCACCACCTCCAAATCAAGAACAAGCTCAGCATGCCTAGAGCAAGCTCTAGGGAGCCTAGTAATTCAGTAGTCCTGTTCTTATACACAGTCAGAAATGACCAAGAGTTCTGGCCAAGACAGTTTTCTCCTACAGTCCTGATTTTACTATCTCTCCACATTTCTGCATCCTTGAGAGGTCCACAAAATTGCTTACCAACAATCCTCTCTCTGTTGAAATTCCACTACACAAAATCAATCAACCAACCAAGTGCCAGTTGTCAGAATCATGCAAACTGAGCTGTGATGGAGTGGCATTTCTTGATATTGACATCTTTGCCCATATTGGTTGTTCTTTATGTTAACTTGTTGATATGTAACTTTAACTAGTAAGTAAAGATCTTTAACCACAGTTAGGGTTCAAGTTTACTGACTTCTCCTTCCCTTTGAAGTACAGCCTTTGGACCACATTGGGCAACCTGAAATAGGTTTCTCCAAAGCTTTGTTTGAACTCTTTCAAGAGAGACCATATTCTTATATGTCCCTAATTGAGCTCCATATAACAATTGAGGCCAAGCTTTAGATATGAACAGCTTAATTGCAGGAGGAATGAACTGTGCTCCTTTGATGAAAAATAAGTTTTGAATGGCTATTAACAGTCTGAATGAGCATTTCTGTTTCCTGAAGCTTCGAAAATTAGATCTTAACCTACTTAATAGACTTAATAGACTGCCCACCCAAAATTCAACTTTTCTGCTTAGGACATTTTCAAAAGGTGAGTATCTTAGTCTTGGAATAATTTATTATTAATTCCTCTTCAGCACAATAGTGAGTGAGCAATCTTAAGACTCTCTTAAGACCTATGGGAGTCAGTGGCAGAATTACTCTGTCATCAGCATATAGTAATTAATTAACATGCCTATTAGCTAATTTGGGGGAATGGAAAGTAGACTTACTTAAGTAAGGGATCTATGAGTTTATATAGTAATTAAATATAACTGGAGCCAGCACAGATCCTTAACTCCATTCTTAAATTGTATTTCCTTGGTGACATACTACACCTTACTTCAATTTAGTATAAAATGGATTTTGATAAGCAGCTGTAGTAAATGTTTGTCTACTGAGATGTTTTAAAAATTGTTCTACAGTCTAGATCTAGATAAATTCTGTATTCTAAATCTAGATATCTAGATCTAGAGGTTATTCCTAATGTTGAGAGGTGGCATCTCAACACTAGGAAGAACTTTCTGACAGTAAGAACTGGCCCTCCTCACAGGGAAGAAAAGGGGGGAATGCCTCTCTCTTTGGGGTTTTAAAGTCTCTCCTATTAAAAATAATAAAACAAGAATGCATTTTTAAAGTAATTAGAAACACACACACACACATGCTGCCAACCTGCAACATAAATAAAACAGCAGTCAGAACTGTATTTCACCTGTACGCATGATGTGATGGAACAGATCCTCCAGTGGGCACATTGTGTTTAGCATCTGTGAAGTGGAACCCTTTCATTTCCATGTGAGAAGACTACAGAGAAAATGAACAAGAAAATGAACACAGGATTATTTCTTTTGGGACAATTTAGTTGCCACCTTGAGCAGAGGTGAGGTATCCAGCTGTCATGCCAGACATTCATTCAGGAAGCTTTTTTTTTAATGGGCATATAGCCTCTGCAACAGACCCTAGTAACAGACAACAGAACTAAACAGAAGTCTGTATTTGCTTAACTGATTACAGGTACAGTAACTTTCTGGCTGAACAGTGAGGTAAAAAGGCTTCAAATAAGTAAGATAATCTTAACATTTAGAACATCTTTCAAACCCCTATGGCAGGAGCTAATAGCTTTCCAGATGTGCTCAAACTGCCAGGGATCTTACCCCCACATTTCTCACACCTCTTGAAGGTAGCAGATCGAGTAGCCATCATGGCAAACAATGGAGCCAAAAACAACAAGCAATAGTGAAATATGATACCCAGAAGTCTGATTCTGTCCTTCTACCTTTAAAGTAAAACTTTCTTAAACTTTCTCTAAAGTTCTGGGGTGCTTTTGGCTATTCAGCAAACAGAGGATGCCATCTTCCTGTGGGGGGGGGGGGGGAAAGTGGCTTTACTTTGGCTTACTCATACCTGTGTCTCCCACCTGGGATAGGTGGAGAAGGGGGTGAAGAAAGTTTGGTGTCAGGGGCAGAAGCTGGAAGCTCCTGGTTGGGTTAAACTTCACTTCTTTGCCCAAGGGCTAAGAACAGAGAAAAAACTTTGGCAAGCTTCAAGAACCAGAACATATAAATGGTAAAGAAACATGTATGGAAACAGAGTATGTTGAAAGACAATATGTTAAAAATGGCTAACCCACCATAAAAATCTAAATACAGTATTCACCATGTGGGTTCTTACCTCCCTGTTTGTAGCAAGAACAGATGGTTGGGAGCCAGGAGAGAGTATCCTGCGGGGAGCTCCAACTGACAGGCTCTGGCCCTGGGGAAGCTGAATGGACTGTGGTAAGATCAGAGGCTGCTGGCTGGAGCCGTAGCGGGGCATTGGAAGCTGGGAGCCAGGCATGGACATGGTGAGCTGCGTAGACAGATAAACAGAGAATTACTTGATCGAAAACTGCAGTCAGTTGGGTATGGTGTTAATCCACAGAGACCAAAATAGGCTGCCAATGGGAGAGCAGTTATTTGAAAGCTGGTACAGAAGACTAAATTACACCTGAATGGACCAGGTCTGACTTTACACTCAAGCTTGGACATACTTTTCCTCTCATGTGGGGATAGTAGAATCATAGAATCATAGAGTTGGAAGAGGCCACAAGGGCCAACCAGTCCAACCCCCTGCCATGGAGAAACTCACAATCAAAGCATGCCTGACAGATGGCCATCCAGCCTCTGCTTAAAGACCTCCAAATGAGACTCCACCACACTCCAAGGGAGTGCATTCTGCTGTCGAACAGCTCTTACTTTCAGGAAATTCCTCAGACTGTGGATTGCTTCTCTCTATGCTCCATGAAATGAGTGCAGGGAACTGGGCCTGGGCCTTGAGTTCCCACAGCCATTTCCTTGTTAGAAGAATGGACCAAAGTCAGGAATGCGACACCCTGGGGCAAACCACATCCAATGGCTCATCCAGCCAACCACTATGAGATATAAAAATAAGTATAGCTTTTAAAACCTAATTTACATTTTTAAAATCTGGCTTACAACATTATCTCCAAGCAACATTATTTCTTTCTCTATTTAAAATTATACATTGAGTCTCTCTTGTCAGGATTTCAAAATCCAAAATATTCCAAAACAAATCAATCAGCAAAATGAAACCATGCTGGCTGCACCAACTCGAACCCTTACATCACTTTGAGATAGTGACTGCAAAACATTTTAAGAAATGTTGGTACTAAACTGACATTGGAAAAACCCACACAGATTAAACTATGAAGATCAAATAAGTTGAATTGGGTGGGAGGACATTTTCACTAAAATGTCAAGCACACAGGTACCTGGAAACGTATGAAGTAGTTGTGAACTGACCAAGACCCTTAATCCATCTTCATATAGTCTACACCAGTGCTACTCAAAGTGTTGTTCTTTGATGTGGTGTTGGCCCATAAGCTATTATGCTGCTGGCCCCTGACAAGTTTCCAGATAAGACAGAAAAAACATGGTGCCAGACTCTGGTACATGGGGGAGGGAGGGGAATGCTGATTCTCCACACTCTGAGAGCCATAGGTGAGCAAAGTATTTCCCATCTAGATGGTGTTAAGAGCGCCTCTAAGAATTAGCTACAGTGAGTTTCAGGCCAAAATCGTTTGGAAGAGAACACTTGGCCTGAGTCTGACAGTCTCCAATAACTTGCAAAGAGTCTCTCCCGGCCCTACTTGGAAACACAGGGAACTGAACCTGATAACTTCTGCCATACTGAGCAACATTCCTTCCTTTAAAAACAGAACACATTTGTAGCAAGAAAACTCCCGTTGTCCATCTAACTCAGAAGTGGGACTGGCAGACTTTTTCAAGCAGGAAGCCAGAAACTCCTTAGAGAGAGATGAACGTGGGGTAGAGGTGGGGTGGGAAGACACCTTTACAAAGGGAAGGTTGCTCTCTTGACAAAGTAATACTTCCTGACCTGGCCGAGCTGTGAGTCCATCATCTGTGAGGCTCCCATGCCGGGCGCTTGGCTGAGCTGGCCTTCATAAACTAGGGCCTGGCTTCCATTCACTGGCTGGTAAGGGGATCCAGATTGCGTTTTCACCATCTCCAAAGGCTGCATGCCCGGGAAGGCAGAATAGGGGGGCTTCAGGGCGGTGCCTCCTGTCAGGACTACCGTGTTGGGTTGAGACAGGCTGGGGTGCATGTAGACCTGAGATCTGTGAAGGATGGGAAGGGGGAAAAGAGGCAACCAATTGGGAACTTGATTTCAGTATGTAAACAGCCTTTACAGCAAAAATTAGAAATCAAAACCATAGTTCCCCCGGAGTAAAAACTGATTTGACAGTGGATTTGTCTGACTGACAAGAAAAACTTGCATCCAAATTCCAAATTCTATTTGGATAGGGAAATTTCACCTCATACTGGAAGTGGTGGGGGAAGGTGGGATAAATCCTTTACAAAGACAAGTAGACAGCCACGGTGCCCTCCTAGAACACTAAATCCCATCATTTCCAGCCAATATGGGAGCCTTGGTGAACCCCAGCATTCCCATTTCAGCTCTAGGGCACTGACATAGTAGATAAGAACAGGCCAACAACTCACATTGCCTCTTATACTCAGATTGTGTACATTAAATGCACGTGCTACATTCACATGAAGATAACCCTGAATTCTTGATAATCTTGGCCTACGGTTCACAAATTATGTCAGGAGCCACATGTTTTCATTCCTTGTTGGTTTCTCCTGTCAAGGAAATCAGCCGCATTAACTTACCAGGTAGTCAGCGCTTAGGGTCACTGACTTGGAAGAACTATCTAGTCCAACCCCCAAGAGACAATAATCAAATCTCCGCTTAAAAGACCTCCAAAGAAAAATTTCATCCCATTCCTAGGCAATACCCAAGAAGGACAGGTTGCATACCTGTAATGGTATTTCTGCAAGTGGTCATCTGCAAATTCACACAAATGGGTTCTTCTGCGCCTGCACAACAATGCTCAGAACCTTCTGGAATCTCTAGGCAAACTTCAGTTTGCAACTTCTAGCAACTTTTTGGCAGTAGCCCCACCCACCCTATATAAGTTCCCAGCGTTCCCGCTCTTTCCTCAGTTCTGAAATTTTATGCCATGTAAAGCAACAGAAGGAGACAAACAAATGAGCAGGACACTGAGGGGAGAATGGGAGGGATTTGTGTGAATTTGCAGATGACCACTCGAAGAAATACCGTTACAGGTATGCAACCTGTCCTTTTTCTTTGTGGTCTCTGCGAATCACACAAAGGGGTTAGAAGCTGACAAGCTTAGGTCAGTGGAGGAGGGAGTGTCATGACACAAGTTTGTAAGCACAAACTAAATGAATTTATTAACAACAATAAACTCATGAATTCAATGTGCATTTGTCATAGTCATATTGTCATACCTTTTGGTTTCAAGTAAAGGGGTAATATGCGATGCATATATCAATCAACAATAAACTGGTCAGTGCAACTGTCAAAGCCAGTCATGGAATGTAGATTAACCCACAAATAAAAACATCAATAATAAAATATAGAACCATATGCAAATAATGGCAATTTTAATGCAACAATAATTGAAATGCAAGACAGAATCAGTGCAAAACACATAGTAACAGCAACTTGGAGTGCAAAATAAGTCAATGTAAGCCAGAAAGCAACACTACCCTCCCAAAAGCTCAGTGTCCTGCTCATTTGTTTGTCTCCTTCTATCGCTTTATGTGGCATAAAATTTCGGAACTGAGGAAACAGCGGGAACGCTGGGAACTTATATAGGGTGGGTGGGGCTACCACCAAAAAGTTACAAACTACAGTTTGCCTAGAGATTCCAGAAGGTCCCAAGCATTGCTGTGCAGATGCAGAAGAATCCATTTATGTGATTCGCAGAGACCATTAAGAAGTATTTTCTACTGTATAGGTGGAACTTTTTCCCCTCTTGTAATATGAATCCATTGGTTCAAGACCCCGTTTCTGGAGCAGCAGAGAAGCTTGGTTCATCCTCTACATGACATCGCTTCAAACATTTAGAAATAACAGTCATATTACCTCTCAACATACACTTCTCAAGGATAAATATGCCAGGTTTCATAAGCCATTACTTGTCTTAGTTTCTAAAGATATTAACATTTCATTCAACCATGGATGTGTTTCATACAATTTGGGCCAGAAATACAGCCTAGAATGTGTTTTTGTTTGTTTGGGAGCAGCAAGCCAGATGTCCCAACTGATATGGCACGGAAACTTCCAAGTTCTGGTTATTTTGTTGGTCTCAGTGGCAGGAGAAGCTAAATGGGATGGAAATGATGCTGCTGAGGAACTATCAGATGGAATTCTGGTTTATTATTCCACACCTTAAGTTGAACATGACCCAGAAATATGAAGTTGATGCAAAGAAGGCAAGTAATATTTCAGCCTGCATTGAAAGAACTGTAGTTTTGAAAACAAGGAAAGTAACAGTCCTACTATATTCTGCACTAGTCAAGCTTCATTTGGAGTACTGTGTTCCATTATGGGTACCTTATTTTAAGACGAGATGGTTAAAAGTGGATATATTTCTATTGAACATTAGAAAGAACTTCTTAATTGTGGTTCAGCAACAGAACCAACTGCAAAGAGAAGCGGTGGTCTTTCCTCCTCTGGATGTTTGCAAAAAGAAGCTAGACAGCTGCCGGCCAGAGATGCTCTAGCTAGAGATCCTGCAATGAGTGGAAGGCTGGACTCGATGCCTGTGGGTTCCCTTCCAACTCTAGGGTTCCCACCCTCCTGTGTTTATTCTGTTGGGAAATGAATGGAAGGGCTATTGCTGAACGACAGAGGGAAGGGGTGGGGCTGAACTGAAAAGTTACCTGAAGGGCTGAATGGAATTGTAGATCTCTTGGGACTGTGAGACAGGAAGGCCACCCCTCAGTCCAAGTTGAGCTTGAGCTTGAAGTGATGTGTGGAGTGAAAGAGGAATTTGCTGAGCAGCCTGTAGAGAGGAAGAAAAACCCAAGGTGAGATTGATACACCTAGAGAGAGCAGCCACCTCTGCCTCTACTAGAGCATTGTGAGGAAAACCAGAAGACCATCAATTAGGAAATTCCATAGACAATGTCCTAAAAATTTTGAGTGACATTTTTCACGTTTTCTAGGAATTATTTGGGATTTGGCTTCTGAATTAAAACAGGAGGTACCATCTAAAAGTAAAAACAGTTGAATGTTCAAAAAGGAACATGCAGGGTCACAATTGCTGGCATTTTGAAGAGATCACCGAAATTTCTTGTGTAACAAAAATAAAGCAAGCCAAGGCAGTGACTTATACAAAAATAGAACAGGAAGCCGAACATCACCACCACCACCACCATAATCTCATAGTCTGCCTTTCTTCCAACATAGGGACACAAGGCAGCAAACAACAAATTTAAAACAGTATAATTTAAAACAGTAAAAAAAGCATTTAAAAAGTATAAATCTCTTTAGCTCATTCTAAACACAGGGTAATTAATATGGATCAGGAATGACCAAATAACCCACCTGGTTCCAGCACACTGACATAACAGACTCCAGAGCAGTGGTTCATGCAGGGTTGCTGTAGGCACACTCTTCCTTAGGCCTATTATATGATTACTATTTTTTTTAAAAAATGGCTATCTGAAAGGCTAATTCACACACTTTCATCTGGTGGCAATAGAATCCTTGCACTTCTCCTAACTCTCAGGTCCTCCTTCATGTCCCCCTTCCTCTGCTATTACTAACCAAGATCCTGGTAGAGGATGGTAGCATTTTCATTACTGCCTTCTTCATAGAACTAGTCTGCAAAACCACTACAAGTCCTCAAAAGTGCAGTAGCAACAACACACAATCATTTCCAACAGATGACTGGGTGTTGCAAGGTACAGAGAGTAGCAAAGAACAAATTCCAGGATTCACAGGTAAGCAATGATGATCCCAGATTCATACTCTGCAACTCTGACAATGGGAACATCTATTTTGTCCTTATTTTGTCCACTTTTCCAAATGTACAGCAGCAAAATTTAAGACTACAGGATTCTGTCAACATTCGCCGGTGGGCATCTGTTGTGAGACAGTTAGGAAATCCACTGATACGAGAGCTGGCATTCAACAGTCATTGCATGGTATCACTCTCTCCAAGCTGGTACCCTTTAGAAGCGTCCAACTGCAGTCAGATCAAGCCCAATGGGAGATGATGGACTATGCCAAGCTATCTGGAGGGCACCAGGTTGGTCAAGGCTTGAAAGGGGTGTGTGTGTGTGTGATGAAACCAGTGACTTGCCTGTTGGTAGCTCTGTTGCTGAGGTATCGTCTGGGGAACAAGGCGTGGCTGGCTTGCAAACACATGGCCATCTAAATACAGGGGTGGGATGTGATTACCTAGAATTAGATCATTGGAAAGGAAGGGGAAAAGATTCAAGAAATTAATCTCAGATGACAGGGAGTTATGAGAAGTTGCATCTGTGCATCATCACCTTTCTATCCAATCATTAAAGGTACAGGGGTTCCCTCTACCCTCACATACACACTGAGCTCAAATTCTACTTCTGTACTCCTTTGTCACAATTTGCTAAATACAAAGAAGAAGTGGATTAACGGCAAGGAAGGGAGAACTGGGCTTTCAAAAGGGGAACCAAGAATATCTTGCTGCCTTGAGTTTCCTTAAGAAAAAGAGGTGAGGCAGGAGCCTGCAGCCCATCAGATATTGTGGAACTCGCATGAGCCCCAGACAGGTTTATGGTCAGAGGTTATGGGAGTCATACTAGTTCAGCATGACTATGATGCCAATTCCTTGCCCTTATAACCCAACCTTCTGCAATGCAAGGCCCTATAGATGTTTTGATTCCAACTCCCATTATCTCTAACATTTGCCACTACACACTGAGGAACCTTGGCTGGAGAAAAATGGTATAGCTAATAAGGAAATAAAATAGCACAGAAGGTGACTTGACCTTTAAAAAATTTAGGCAGTTACTGATATGAGTCTTCATTCATTTAACTACTACATTAAATGCACATACATTTTAACATAAGGAAAATAATAGTTTAAAAAAAGAAAGTGCACTTTGTGGGAGCTTTATGCAAAATGGAAGGAAATAAAGAGAAGGTTAAGACAGGCATTTCTCAGGAGAGTACTTGCTACCTGAAGTTTCTACAGGTACTTGCAAATGGAAAAAAAATAGTCTGCTAACTGGAGCTTAGATTAAAAAATCAACTAAACACTACAATTCTAGTAATTAATGAACTTCTTCCCCAACATGCCCTTTTGTTCCATTAACTGGGTCTATTTTAAAAGTTACAAGTAAGGTTCATGTGTGTCAGTGCAAGTAAACAACCATTCAGAATTTGATTGAGGATGACTAGAATAGGGGTGGGAATCATATGGTCCTTCAAACATTGCTGGACTCTAACTCCCACAATTCTACCGACCAGCCATGTCATCTTGAGGAAATGGGAACTGGAGTCCCAGAATAGATGGAGGGCCACGCGTCCCTTGCCCTTGACTTAGAAAATAATTCAAATCGTTAGGTGCATCAGATGACCTTTTCAGTTCTTGTGACCACAGAAATCTGAAAGGCAGCATAGAATGGTTGATTTTGGGAAGAAGGAAAGCGTTGGCAGAGAGATGCACCAATTTAAGCTCAGTTCTTCTCCAGAAGATATAGCCCAACACAGGGTAGGGCACCAAGCTGGAACAGCCCAGCAACCAGCAAGGCAGCAGAAATGTCTAGCCTGATAGCAAGCAGCAACCAGGTCTCTCAGCTACAGAATCTCTTCAAACGCCCTTCTATGACTGTGCAGCAAAGGGCTCAGTAGGATCCATTGAGAACATCACAGAGACCAAGGGGCAGGCGAGGACACCTGAGCCCAGCAACTGACACCAGGATTAGTTCATGACTGGAGGTCCAGCTGGAATCCCTCATTTACTCATTACACCCACCAAACTGTCAGCCCTATGGCACTGATGCAACTTCCGAACGCATGACACAAGAGCCTACACAAGTTAAATTTTAGAGCCACACTTTCATGTGAATGCATATTAAACAGAGGACAATTTCAAAATCCAGATGCCTTTCACTGAAGTTTACGCATAGGTCATAGGTCATTCCCCTTTTGTTGTTGTAGTGTACCAAAGATGAACCTATCATCGGGGGTTTCTTGGCAAGATTTATCCAGAGGAAGTTTGTCATTACTCCCCTCTGAGACTGAGAAAGTCCAAAGTCGGTTTCCATAGTTGAGCAGGGACTGAAAACCTGGCCTCCCAGAGACTTAGTCCCATGCTCAAATCACTGCACTATGATGGCTCACACACACACACCCCCCGCATTACTGTACTCTAATTATTGTGCATTTGTAATATGCTTTTATTTCATATTATCTTTATACAGCATAATCTTTCCATAATAAAAATATATTTTTAAAGATAACATACTATAGCTCCCAGTATCCATCAGCTACCAGAATCAGTGCCATAATCCCTGTCTGGATTCTGGGATTTGTAATCCAAACAGTAACCTTTTCCAAACTCTGTAAGACATATGATCTGGCATCCAGTAATATGGGCATTTTTATTTTTCCCTTTGTCAGGAAAAACTAAGTTTCTAGATTTTATGAGTTACTGCATCACTTGGGAAGGGAATACAAAGGAATGGTGGCACCTTCCCAAAGTCAGAGATGGGAGCAGATAGACTAGCGAGGGGGGGGGGGGAGATCAAATTTCAGTATCATTCCCAGCTAAGCTTCTGTACCAAGAAACAGAGGTCCTTCAGAGTCTTCATGGGATCAGCCATCTTCCTAGGACAATAGCACAGGCTTTGCTCCTCAACTGTAGATGCTGCTCCTTCAAATCCGAGATTCTTTTTTCCTTTCCCTACCCTTTCCTGTCTTTCTTTTTTTTCTGAACTGCTAAAGAGAAGTGACAGCCCACCCAGAACAAAAAAGCAACCACGGTACCTGGAATTGAAGCCGATGGTGCCACAGAGGCCACAGGCATGGGCGTGACACCACTAAAAGAGCTGTAGTTGACCCCATTTGAAGCCCCAACACTGGAAGGGGGTTGGATGCCAGAACCAGCGGCTCCAGGAGAGCTCTGTTCTGGCAGGCCGGGGGAGTTTTCCCAAGCTTTGCGTGCCGACTCCATCTGCAAGGACAAGAGAGGGCAGGAGTTATGGGCCTTCACAGTTACCGATGGCTTTTTAGCATTCCATGGGATCCACAGAACTCTCCCCCACTGCCAAAATATACACTGTTTACAACATCTAAAAGAATTTAAACCATTTAGTTAAAAATGAGAAAAAGCAATTAAAAACTGTTCAATTTAAAATGATACTCATATAAATCTGTTCTTTGAAAACCTTTTTTCTTAAAGCTTGCCAGAATAAAAACGTTTTTGCCTGCTGGCAGAAGGATGGCAAGGAAAGTGCCTTTTTAAGACTTTATGACTTTGAAAATATCGAACAATACAGATCTTGGCTGAAGATGGCCCTCAGAGGGCTGTGGCTGCAGATGACCAGTTTTTTCTATGATGCAGGAAGCCCATTCCTGTGCCTTTGAGCTTTCACTAAAAATACCACTGCTCCATGCACTGGGTAAGCATCAAGGCCCCTTCCTTATGGAGATCCAAGAGAAATCGGGTAGCATTCTATCCACCTTCTAAAGAAGACAACCTGTTCCCATCTTCTGGGGTTCTGATTGATTACATTCTAAAGAGATTGATTTTAACGACAAGAGACATTTTGGACCTCACTGCTTAAGTATTATGGCTTTAGCTCAGAGCTGCCATGGAAAAGACATGGTAGCTGCTACCCCATGCCTAGCATTCTGCCATCACCAAACCTCCTCTGAACAACAAGTTAATACTTCTAAAAATGGCACACATGTAAAAATGGCACTCTCATTTTCCCCCCGCTTCTATAGGTGTCCTCTCTTTGTCTCTTCTCATCCTCCAGCTCTACTCCTGCTAAACACAATGCTTACCTTAAGAGTGAGGTCTGCTGTAGGGTAAGACATGGGGTTCAAGCCGATACATCGCTGGAGATGGTGATCCCTTCGGAGAACAGGGAGAGACTGAGCAAGCCCAGCCTGCAGAAACAAAAGTTTGAACATCGTTTTATTTCAGGAATTTTCATCTCAAAGTTTATAAACAAACATAAGGTGGAGGACTTTGCTTTGTAGGAAGCTTTTAAGAGAGGTTGGATATCCCCCTTGTGGCGTACTTAAGTCACGAATTTCCTGCATCTGGGATTGGCTAGATAACCCTTCCAACTTTAGGGTTTCAAGAAGTAGCCAACAGAGTGCCAGAAGTTTAAGAATATCTGTCCAACAAAACTCAGAGCTTGGAAAGTTTTTCTTTTAAAGCAATTCATTTTGTTAATAATGCAGTTTTAAAAGCAACCCATCACCAATTTTCATTACAATACTAAAAAGGTATCTGGTTCCTGATCTATTAGGCTTCATAGTGCAAATCCGTTTTTCACATTTTCTTTTAATTCTATAGGGATGTTCTTCAGATTGCATTTTGGCACAATGGTGTTCTTCTTAGCCTTACTCTTAATTTTTTGATATTAGCAGTTCATGGTCTGTGCCGCAACCTGCTCCTGGTCTTGTTTTTGCAAAGAGAGTGGAGCTTCTCCATCTTTTGCTTCCAATTATGTAGTTTACATATACTGGACACGAGGTGACGTACATCTATACATTGCTTCTTGGGTTGTTTGAAGAATGCAATTGTGATGAACAAATTATTGGCCTTGCAAAATTCAATCAATCAATTTTCTTCTTCATTTCTGGATCCAAGGCCAAATTTTCCTACATTCTTTGATTCTGCTCCTTTACCTATTTTTGTATTCCACTCGCCTATGATTAACCAGATTTTGGAGTGTGATCAATTTCTTCGTGGACTCTGGCACAGAATTTTTCAGTTTCTTCTTCTGTCTCTGTAACTGGAGGATAAAGTTGGATTACGGTTACACTGAAGGGTCTTCCCTGATGTTTTATTGACAGATCAGGCAGACATTGCCTTAAATCCTTTGACTCCTTTTGCTACAACTTTTCTCACTATGCCATTTCTTCTTATCCTTTTATTTCCTGAATAAAACACTGTGTACTTATCTGACTCAAACTGTCCCATTCCTGTCCATTTTAGCTCACTCACCCCTACTATTGCAATGTTTTTATGTTACATTTCTTGTTTTACTATGTCTAGCTTCCTGATTCATGCTTTTCACATCCATGTTCTTATAAGATGTGTTGTGCAGCATTGGATTCTCCTTTCCCCTCTGAGCAATATACAACTGAGTCCAGATGTTATTGTTGTTATAATATTTATTTGTATCCCGCTCTTTTCCAAAAACTGGGTCCCAGAGCGGCTCACAATACTAAAAGAAAATACAATTAAAAACATAAAAGTGACACATTGAATTAGAATTAAATTATTGCAATATTAAAATAGATTGTTCATTAAAATAATAAAATTAAGTTAAAGAGATAAAAGTGTTTAAAACAATACAACACCCAGCAGGCCATCCAGCACAGGCTGTATCCCTATTCCCTGATCTGCCTTCCAACTGACCAAGAGCACCTCTGTCTTCTCTTCCAAGTTTCAATTTGCTTACCCTCATCATTATTGATGACAGACACTGGTATAGGACGAGGTCTGCCTCCTTGGATTCATGTGGAAAGAAATAATAGAGTTGGGTGTCATCCGCATATTGATGGTACCGCACTCCAAAACTCTGGACAACCTCTCCCAGCAGTTTCATGTATGTGTTAAAAGCATTGGTGACAGCACAGAACCCTGAGGGACCCCACAGGCCAATGGCTGGTGGGTCAAGCAATCTGAAACCAGATTGAAATGGGTCTAGATAATCCATTTCATCCAGAAATTCCTGGAGTTGGGAAGCCACCACATGTTCCAATACTTTGGACGCTGACCAATCATTATTCATTATAATGGGATTCAGGGATGCCTTTTTTAACAAAGGCCTCACAACTGCCTCCTTTTAAGCAAGATGGAACACTGCCTTGTTGTAGGGAAGCACTGCTGCTAGGGGCAGGGGTCTTCAGTCTTGGGGCCATGCAACCAACTGATATCCAAACAGAGCTGTTAAGGCCTGGGCAAAAACATATCAGGAGGGAGAAACGCTTCCCCTCTCCCAAAAACATCTTAATTTTCAGACAAATTGGGGGGGGGGGGAGGAATTATGGAATATTTTCTTTTAGAAAAATATAAAGTGTACTCATATTAATTGCCACAAAATCATTTCTAAAAGAAGACATTCATATAAGAACATGTGTAGTATCAGATCATTACATTTCCTGCTCTGGTTTCTTCCCCAGTTTCTTGCTCTTTGATCTTTTTATGGAAATGAGAACATTAACTTTGCTCAACACAATGGAGATTTGGTTGAAATGAAATTATTTAATCTGTTTTACTAATGTTCATATTTTGTTGTTTTTACTGGAGTGGGTTCCCTGGCAAAAGTAAAGAGGTCATTTAGAGTTTAGGTGTTCCATATGTTCAGGACTTTCTACCTCCATGTGTAGCAAAAAATAAACATTTGTAAATTCAGTTTGTAATTCTACTCTAAAGAAGTTGTACTTGTAATGAATCTAGCACAGTACATTTATGACATAGAAAATGAATTTTATGTTCCTATATCAGGGATTCCCAACCTGTGCTCCGAGGAGCCCGTAGGGCTCCACATGCACTTCCCTGAAACAAATAAAAATGGAATGAAATTAAAGAATAAGCTTATATTCTTATATATATATACTCCTAAATACCATTAACTTGTAGGACATAGGGTAGGCCTCTTAGGGGCTCAGCTACAGAAATAAGGGCACTGTGAGTCAAAAAGGTTGGGAACCCCTGTTCTATAGTAACAAGACTTTCAATCTGTAGAAGAGGAGTTAATATTGCATTTCCCCCCATTTTTCTTTTAAAATCCTATTTTTTTCTGGGGGAAATGTGGAAATCCCTCCCCCCAGGTGCTCAAGATTTCTGGGACGTTTACAGCTTTAGTTCCAAAGCAGACTAGGGAGGGATATCTTTTACTTACATTGCTGGCCAAGGCATCCTGTAATTTCGTAACAGGGTTGGCTGCTGCACCAGAGGCTGAGCCAGGAGGCAAACTGAAATCCGAGTCCTGCAAAAAGGCCATTCCTTTGTTAACCCGCTATCCCAGTGGCTGTCAAATCATGGGTACCTGCAGCACCCAGACATGTCTCTGTGGCAGTCTAGATAGGATGCAGGGTTTCTGTAACCATTACTAAGAAATCACTCTGCCTAACCCTCCCCTGTCCTCTTCCAAGTGGGACATGCAATTATCATGGGGTTTTCTTTGCAAGATTTATTCAGGGTGGGTGAGAGGTTTTTCTTTGCCCTCCTCTGAAGCTGAGCGAGTGAGACTGGCCCAAGGTCACCCAGCGAGTTTCCACAGTGAGTGGAGATTCAAATCCTGGTCTCCAGAGTTGTAGTCCAATCCTCAAACCACTACATCATGCTGACACTTCCATATTTCTACCATGGAAGCAGTAATATAGCATACTCAGTATTTCTAAGTATATAATATATTATACTGAGAGAATATATTATACTCAGTATTACTTTTCAATTGGTCATTTTGTTGTTGCTTTTACTCTCAGCAATAAAACTACAATTTTTTAATATTCTAAAAAAACCCATTTTTTTAAAAATGCAGTAACAAAGAAGGAATGTCCATAAACATAGAAACACCTTATGGAGGAGCAGGAAGAAACAGGCCCATATGCAGGATGCACAACCTCTTCCCCTCTCTGAGAAAGCCTCTGAGTTCCCTTCACCTGACTTGCTTTCAAATGAAACCAGAGTTCTGTGTCAGCAGTGAAGTCTAGAAGCAAAAGGCTGACCCCTCTTCCCCCAACAATGGCTTTCCCCATAACCCCAAAACCTCAGGAAAAAGAGAGAAGGGGAGAACAGGACAGTGGAGGTATAGAGAGAAGCCAAGAAAACTCCTCACTTTAGGATTTACTCCAAATTCAATAGGTGGCACAGGAAGGACCGAGTCAACGTGTATCTCCACCCCATTTCCTGGAGGGATGCTGCCTTCGTGGCGTTCTGCTCCCTCAGAGCCCTTCCGGTTTTTCAAGGAACGTTCATTGCCAATTGGCCCAGGCTTGTGGTCCTTGCTCTGGCTCAGGCCTTGCTCTGAATCCTAAACAAGAAAACAGAGAAGTTGAGACAAAACACACACCAAACAAAACGGACACACAATGGTCTGTTGTTATTTTTTTAATTTCTTTTTAAGGAGGCCATGGGCACCTACTCCTCAGACCAGTAGTTGCACAGTAGTTGGTTTGATGGGTTATATAGCAGAAAAAGCAACTACTAAGACATGTTGATTTCAGTCACAGATGCACAGATTATACCAGGAAAGAAGCAAGCATGAGTCAATCCTGTTTCAGTGAAAGGAATCAGGTGGCAACAACATGGAAGGGACAGTATGGGAATGAGAGGGAGAAACGTGTTTATTAATTATAATGAATAAGAATTAAACGTGCCTGGAGTTTGAAATTGTGTGCAATTTAATTAGGCAATTTTAGCATTTACTGGTCAGTTCTGATAATGAACATCATCAGTGTAATGAATCTAGTTTCTTAATAAAGGTTTTCTGAATTTTAACTACTGAAGCCTGGATTCAGTTAAAAACAGCAACAGAAAATAAGGGAAATGTCCGCAGAGGGCAGGAATAGTAATAAGTGGACAACCATCTCATCTTGCCTGATTTAACAGTGATTATTTATTTATTTATATGGCACCATCGGCATACATGGCACTTTAAAAATTAAAGAATTAAAAACAGCCAGACTTACCAAAGGCATACAATCTAAATATGTGCAAACACATCTGTGCTAGCACATACACATACACACACATATTATATATATGAGACTATAAAACAATATTGAATTAAAATTCCAAAAGCTTTGGAAAACAAGAAAGCTTTAAACTGAGATTTAAAAACAAGTTAGGAAGGAGCAGCCTGCAAATTTCCAGGGAGGCAACTTGAGGAGTTTGGAGCAGCAGGTGAAAAAGCACAAAGCCAAGCCAAGGAACAGGAAACCCTTGGTTTAGCAAGAAGTCTAGAGTTTCTGGAAAGCAGATCAACTAGGCTCATAAAATGAAAGGCTGAGAGATGGAGAGGGGAGCTAGATCATGTAGAGCTTTAGAAGTTAAACTAAGCAGCTTCCACTTAATCTTAAAGACAATCTTGTATGAGAAGTCAATCAAGAAGATTCAGTGGTCTCAGGCCCACCAAGTCTGTGGCAGCACTTGGACAACAAAGGGAGCTGGAATGGACTTGAACTGCTCCCGTCTGACCTAACCTAGGTTCCAAAACACATTTCATTGTCAGTTTCCAGAACACAGATCTCTGTCACTAGCAACTACAGAGATGTTACCATTTTATCTGGCTGCTTAAGAGACACTTCCTTCTGGCAATCAGACTTGGGGTCCACAAGGCTGCTTCCACTCATCTCTTCAGGCTTCAGGGTACCGTAGGGAGAGCTGCGCTGGGAAGAAGTGGCAGACGACTCTCGTGACTCTGCGCTCAAATCAATGCCGCTGTCCCCCTGGCTGCCTTTAAAGCCCTGCTGTATGAAGTTTGAGGAGAGAAAAAAGTGAGGGCTGGAGGGAAAAGGCTCACTCTGGGAGGACAGATGTGGACAACCCATGCCTCCTCTCAGAGGCGGGGGGGGGCATTTTTGCCTTGAAAGGCTGCGCTGTTCCAGTCCTTCTGGCTTTGGGATGATTTACAAATCCCTGGCATTAGTTTTAACTCAGTGAGTGAGTGAGGCAGGCTTGTTATTCCAAACATTGTACAGTGGAGGAAAACCCTACTACAAAATAGCAGGTAAAAGTTTTATAGTTATGTTTGTTTTTAATAAACTAGGGGACTTTGCTTTGATTTAGGGCACAATCACAAATCACTTCATGTGGATCACTATGCCAGACAGCATCAAGTCTCCTCAGAAACCAAGCTTACACACTGGAATTTAAAAAAATGATAGTGGACAGCCTTCACAGGTGGTAGACTCTCCTTCTTTGGAAGTCTTTAAGCAGAGGATCAACAGACATCTCATAGAAATGTATTCTTGTATGGCAAAGGATTGACTAGGTGATCCTTGTGATCCCTTCCAGCTTTATGATTCTATGACTCCCTCAAGTGCCACTGTCTAGAATTTATTCATTCTTTTTACAAAAAATGACACCCCAAAATTCAGTGACAAAGTACTAAATGCATTGTTATATATTTTTAACTAAAAGAAACTTAAACACTCAAGCAAAAACTAAAAAGAACTAAAAAAAGAAAGAACTGCAACCCTGAAACATTTGTCCAACCAGAAAAGAGGTTGACAGTCCTATGACACTTGCCCAAATGATTTAAAAAGATATTAACAAGTAGGAAAAGTTTGAAATAAGTAAATGATTGCAAAAGGATTCAAGAATTTTTTTTAAAAAAGAGTAATTACTATAAAGGAAATGAAGAACTATAGTATTATAAGAAAACAAAAAACACTCTACCCCAGCAAGACGAGCCAGACAGCTTTCAGAGACATGTGTCTCCTCTTCCCACTAACAGAAGTGTTTCTCAGAGAACAGCCTGAAAGGCTAGAATCGGAAACGGCTGAGAATATTAACAGAAATGCCTCCTGTTTTGTATCCACAGAATTACTAATGAAGTGTTGCTTACCTCGGTAGAGCTGGATTCAGTGCTATTGAAGGCGCTGCTAGCTTTGCTCCAAGAATCAGTGGCAGGCGACTGAATGGAGAGGGCTGTTGGAAAGAGCAGAAAGATGAGGTTGAGATGTCACAGAGAGAACAGATAATGGGCCCTGGGATTGTTTCTCACACTGTACTACAGCAGAAGTGAGGATTTTCAACCATATTTCATATGTTGGCCTCCCAGACACCACAGCCCCAGCTAGTACAGCAGCAAATTGCAGTCCATCAATATCTGGAGAAGAGTGTCATTCCCATTGGCTTTCCCTAACATGAAGGCTGGGAAGTAAATACAAGCCCCTTTCTTTTACACAATAAAGAAATGATTTCATTCAAACAGGGATGGTTCAGAGACAGAAATTTCAGACTGTTGTAGCCAGCTCTTGCTGTTAGAGTCAGCTCTCCCATGACATGATCTGCTGTGGAGCTGCTCAGAGCAACTGCAACACATGATCTGCTGTGGAGCTGCTCAGAGCAACTTCCAACACAGCAAGTGTGGGAGCAGCAGCCAGGTGCTAAGAGAACTGCACTGAGGCAGCCTCAGCAACTATAGCTTCAAGTCTTGTGATGGGCCAAGGTATGGGAGTAGCCTAACAGGCCCAGGCTAGAATCCTCCTCCTCCATGTGTCAGGAATGGCTTGAAGGAGGGCATAGGCAGGAGGAGGAGGTGGAAGAAGGTGAAAGGCAGCAGTGGGGGAAAGAATAAGAAAGAGCCTATTTTTTTAAGAGAGGAGAAGGCTGAAGAAATGGAATAGAAAGATATGAAAACAGCCATGGAAATGCATCACTCTCTTCCAGATCTCCCAACGGTGAAAAGGCAGGAACTAAACTGAGCACATAAAGAGAGTTCACCTTTTCTCTGCAAGGAGGATCACAGCTTCAAATTGATTGGTTGAAGAGCCTGGCTACTGAAGAGAATGGGAGGATGAACCCATTCCAAGATGCCCTTTGCAGGAGAACCAACTACTTAATAGTGCTCTGGGCAAATGCTCTTGGGGGGGAGGGTCAGGAGAAGACATAAAGGAGAACAAGCAACAGTGTTGGGACTTACAAGATGTTCAGGCCATGGGAGTTGCTCTAAGATGCCAAGCCTAAATCCAACTCACCTGGACTATTGGTCTCCCAAATCTCCGTGCCCAGGCTGTTTCCGGACACTGTAATGTCTCCTTGCTCAAGGCACACGTTGCTCTGTTTCTTGGCAAAGCGAGGTGGGATACGAGACTGAAGGGTGCGACCTTTGGGTGGGACCTGTGGAACATAAAAGGATAAGGGGGTAACAGCTCCTTATCTGGCATAATTATTTGTGCTTGTTGCAAGTATGGCTAAATGCAATTTTGTCTGGAAACACCAGATGCTTTGTCCCTATGACTAGCATGGTCAGTTCCTGGGAGTGATGAAGATAAGCCCTCAAGGGACTTCAACAAATGTGAGAGTTTTGGGGGCGGGGGGAAGGAACAAGAGTGGCAGACAGAAACACATCAGAACTCGGCCATGGGCGCAAGCAAGGAAAGAACTGATCAGGCAAAATGGCTGCTATCTGAGAGTCATTTGACTCTGTCAGCTGTCTTCCCTGCCAGTTCTGAGTGGTGATAGGGTGAAACCTACTTTGTGTGGATTCCTCTTCTCATTGACCCACAGAAAGAGTCAGCAAATGAAAAAGAAAAATAGGTGACATATAGAGAAAGAAAAGAGATGACAGGGAGAAATGATAAAGAGAGAGACTATGGTAGAGGGAAGAGGATGGCAAGAAGACAAAGAAAAAAGAGTGACAGACAGAAATAGCAAGAGAGGATAAATCTGGGAGGAGAAAGAAAAAGGCTGTGAGAGAAAGAGAGGGGGGGAGTAGATAGATCCTGTTCATGTCTGGTTCTGGGCTCATACACTCATCCCTGGCATCATGCATCCTCTCTTCCCTATAGTCCCAGATCCACCATATGCCAGAGCAAGAAAAAGCAGCAAATAAAGTAAAATTGCTGCCCCTGAAACGAAAGAAAAAGACAACCTCCCTACCCCCCAATTCATAACGAAGGGTGGCTTCAAAATAGGAAAGGCCTCCTGGTTTTGTTGGGTCTCTCCGCACCTGGGCAGCTTGTTCCTTCTTCCTACGCTCCTCCTCCAGCAACCGCCTCTGCTTCTTTGTCAGGACCTCAATGAAGCCTTCGCTGGGCATCGGGACCTCTCCTTCATTCTCCTCCATGGGGCCTGTAAGCTGGCTTTCAATGATGCTGTCTGAATAACAGGAAGAGAGTTTGTCACTTGCTTTCTATCCTATCTAACTGACAGTTTTTGACAGTTTTCCCTCAAGAAGGGGGAAAATGGCCAATTGAGGACAGCTTATTAAAACAAAGCAAGCTGAAAGACCTTCTTAAAAAGAAGAGAGAGATAATGGCAGAGATTTTTTTTTAAATGAAAAAGACACACATAGTAAGAATGTGAAACGTGTGAGAGCACCAGATTCAGAAACTTATTGAATGTGAAAAGAAATCTGAGAGGCCGCAGGATAAAGACATCTTTCTCCTTGCCTCTCCACATGCCATCAAAGCACTTTTGTTCTCTTCTTGAGGGAGATGGTCACAAAAGTGTGTCTTTTGTTGCTCTGGGAAAATCTATTTGATGAAAGACATGGTTTTACAACCATCTCCTTTTAGAAGGAGAATAGAAGTGCTACAACAGCATGCAAAGAGGTGAATAGACAGCTGCTTCTCTCTCTGTCTGGCTTTTGGCTTTCTTTTGTCATAAAATAAGATTCTATGTTTAGCAACTCATAACCTGTTAAGGCAAGGGGGTAGGCAACTTCAGTTCAGGGGTTAATTTTGCTCTTCAGAGATCACTGCAAGCTGCAGCGCTACACTGTTGAATTTTTGCAGCAACCTAGAAAGAAAAGCTTTTTAAAATAATCTTTTTGCTGAATTTCTGTCTAAATAAGAACATTCTATTAAAAAAATGAAATGCTGAATTTAAGCATAGTTTTCCTGGTTTGATGCTAATTGTTGGTGGGATGGTTCCTGGGAGCCTCATGCCAGTTATTGTTTACTTCCGTATTATACCAAGATAGTTACATTTCAAGCACACCAACCATCACTGTAAGTCTGAGCTTCCTGAAGTTATAACAGTTTCTCTCAAATCATATGCTCATTTCTGATAAAAGCAACCACCAGTCCCTCTTCATAGCAATTCCAACACACCAAAAATCCAATCCCAAGGGAACTCACTTCCATAGCCAAGCTCAAACTGAGATGCAGTCTCTCCCTTCTCAACTCCTTGTTGAGCTGCAGATTTTGGCTCCCTCTCCTGCTTCTTCCCCAGTCCCTCGATGCTGTTCAAGTTAGCGTGAGAGCCGTACATTAAGTGGCTGCTCCCAGATCTGCTGGTATCTAGGATCCCACCTTCCTCAGGAGATCTAAGCATAAAAAAAGAAGAGCAGTGGCTTCAGATAAATCTATGTATTCTTCTCTTCTCTGGGGTGAGATAGGCCAGCGTCACATTATGATCAAGAGGACAAGCTATGAATCACAGCACCCTAGAAAAAATCTTAAGGTTTCCAGGAATTCAATATTTGTCATAAAGAAGTGTGTGTTTGTGTATATGCTTTCAAACTCCTTATTGACCCATGACACCACAAATTTCAATAGGGTTTACTTAAGCAAGGAATATTTAAAGGTGGGGATGGGTGAGTAAAAACTGGGGTCTACTGGTACGTTTCTAAATGCTTTGTGCTAGATCAGCAAGGATGTGTAATTCCAAATGTTCCAACAATAAAACATTTGGGGAGAAGTGGTTGTGTATGGAAGGGCACATGTTGGAAGATATTCATGGCCTCTCTGAACCAGCATCCCTTTCTTGTAGTGGCCAACCAGATCCCACAGGAAATCTGCTAGCAGCACATGAGGGCAATTGTGTCCTCCTGTGTGTCTGCCAGCAACTGGTCCATAGAAGCGCAGTGCCTTTGATAAGAGAGCCGAGACTTATAGTCAACCAGTCCCCTTTCATTGCTATCCATCTTGGCAGACCATCATTATGTCTCCTTCAGATCCCACATGGGACAAAGTGGGATGTAAAACAAATAAGTAAATATACATTTTGTAGTATTAAATTCCATACAGGTACTGTATGAAGAAATCTTTCCTTTTCTCTATCCTGAGGCTCCCTCCATCCAGCTTTAGTGGGTCAATCTGTTGCATTCCAACATTGCAATAAATATAATTTCTCTAATATTACCAGAAATGTTGATCTACTGCCAAGCCACTCAGAAATCTACTACTTTCATGGAAAGATGCTGCCATGTTCATTTGCATCACCCACACCATCAATAATTTTATACACTTTTACCATGTCCCTTCATCTGGCCTTTTTTTCCCTTTGGCTGAAGATCCCAAAACACTGTATATTTCCCTTCACAGGGTAGCTGCTCTAGCCCCTTGATCATTGCCCTCTTCTCCTATTTTTCCAATTTCATCCTATTTGTGCTCAGTTATAGATGGCTTCAGAGTATCATATTTGTTCTACTTAAAAGTGACTTCTCCAACATGCAGATCCCACCACCCTCTTGTTTCTTGTTGGGCCCATATTTCAAACCCATTTCTATCTTACCAGCCAAGTCTTATAATATGAGTGATGATAAAGCATGACAGTACATCCAAGTTTGGAAAGTGAATAGCAGAGGACTAACGTGACACTCCATTCCTGGTCTTGTATAATGAAAGGGATCTTCTTTCAGTAGATGGCCAAAGGAACAGAACAATCTCCAAGAAAAACATTCTGAAACATTAATTTGCCATATATACAGCAAGTTGTTTTTATTATTTAATGAACATAATGTCCTATCTCTTTGGCCCACCTTTTCTGAACAGCACCCCTTTCACAAAACACAATTACCGTATTCTGATTCCAATGGAACTGCCATGATCTTAAGGAATACTGAGGTTTGCAGTTTGGGGCAGAGAATTCTAATACCATTCCTTAAACTGCAAAACGCAGGAATCCACAGGATGGAGGTTCAGTAGTTCAAGTGCTAAGGGCTGTAATTTTGGAGCATGAAAGGGCCCCAGATATTTCCTCGATATTTAGTATCATAATTCCCATAATTCTTGATCATCAAATCATGATCATGGGGGTGAATGGTAGCTACAGTCCAAAACATTCAGGCAGCATCAAGTAAGGGAAGCTTGCCTTAGTTGAATGCACATGGTCTGGGGAAAGAGAGAAAACGTACACAATGAGAGAATCAAATTTTTTACCTTTTGCCTTTCCCTTGTGGGACCACATTCTGCTGGCTTTCATAATGGGATGTCCCTCCACTCCCACCAGCTCTCACTGCTTTCTCTCCTAATCCCACTGGCTCATTCTTCCGACTCTGGCGATCTGCCACAGGCCGTTGGCTGGAAAAGCTTCGCTTGGCCAGTTCCCTCTTCTCACTGCCACTGCATGAGATGCTGTTGTCCAGCATGGTCTCATTCTCTGAGTTCCCACCACCACGTCTCTCCCGGCGTTCGCTGAAGTCACTGCTCTCGGAAGCTGTCTCCCACTCCTCATTGGCGTGATCAGAAGAGTTCTGATAGGAGAGCTCTGGAGAGCGCCGTGCAGAGGAGCTGTTCCCATCTACTGCAGATAACTTGCCTCTCCCAGACCACTGGCTACTAAAAAGGCCGGTTCCACCCTCTTCAGGGTTCCACTGCCCCACAGACTCGCGCTCCTGCCTCAAGCGTCTGAACCGAGGGGGCTTGTCCTGGCGGGGGGGACGCCGTCGACGAAAAGGTCGGTTCTCAGAGTTTTCAGGGTCACCCCCATTATCCTCCAGGAAATAGTGCCGCTTGTCGAGGGGGTCCTCCTCAAAGGGCCGCCGGCTGTAGGATTCTGTCTGCTTGTACAAGTCCTGGCCATAGTCCCTCTCAGACTGGCCTCGCCGGGTCTCAAAGATATCTGGAGCAGTGCTGTGGCCATACTCCTGCCAGCTGTTCCCTACATTTCTTCCCTGCCACTGGGAGGCTTCCTTGGCAATGAAGCCCCTTCGCCCATAGCTAGAGTTGCTCAGCCGTGGAGGCAGCGATCGCCCAAATGTTCGCGGAGTCCTTGTCTTGGGGTCCAAGCCACCATGGTCATCTGAATAGATCTTATTGGACCTCCAGGAGTCATGGAAGTCCCCCTTCTTGAGCTCAGCCTCTTCCTTTTCAGGGACGGAATCCTCATTGCTATTCTCAGAGCCCCTCTGACGGCGACGCTTGGGCAGCTCCTCATACTCAGAGCCTTCACTGTGGGTCTCACTGGCAATCCGGCGTCTGGGCTTCCCACGAGGAAACTCCTCTAACTGATTGATCTCCTTCAAGGCCCGGCCCTGGCTGCTTCTCTGCATGCCACTGCTGCTGCTAATGATGGCAGAAGTGGTACTGTAAGCACCCCGGCTGCCATTGCTTGTACTGCCTCCAGAGCCCACAGTGTTGCCCCTGCCTCGGAAGGTGAATTCTCTGAAATTGCGGCCCCGGCCCCGGCCCCTTCCACCAAAGGCCTGCTCCTCATCTATAAAGATCCAGTTATTTCTTTTGGTGGGGGGCAGGTCACTGGATGCCCTTGACTGAGTTTTCCCCTCCCAGGCCCGCCCACTCTTCTCATCCTCATCCTCCTGTTCCTGTTCTTCTTCTTCCTCATCCTCCTCTTCTTCGCAGGGTTTCTCAGATTCACGAGCATCAGGCCGAGAAGAAACCCTCTCCTCCAGCAAGTGGTAATTGGAGGTGGAGAGTAAAGTCACAGAGTCACCGTCACTGTCATCTTCTGCTTTGTGGACCAAGGGAGCCTTTTCCTTCGCTGGCTGGGTGGCCTCTTCCCCTTCCAACTTCCCCTTCTCCATCTCCTTTTCCTTCTCCTCCACTTTTAGCGCCTTCAGCACTGGCTTCTTAATGGGGCCTGATCGGCGGGCCCTACCTGTCTGCTCTGGATGGCTGCTAGTGTTTCGTGTCTCAGGAGGCCATGCTGGCTCAGCAACAGCAGCCAGCTTATCTGCAGGTTCTTCTTTCTTCCATGTCTCAGCACTGAACAGCTGCTCATCCCGAGAAGCCACTTCTTCTTTAGCCGGTGCTGCCTCCGACAGCTTCTGATACTGGCTTACATCCCAGCCATTGTAGTCTGGCTTCTTACTGGCTTGGACCAAACCAGGCTCCACTGGGGAACGCCTCAGGCTGAAGTGACAAGTCTCCAAAGTGTCAGGATCACACTGTTGGGGCTGGAAGATATGATCTTGGTTTACCCTTTGGGAGGTGGCCAGGCAGTTGTCAAAACTGGCTTGGGGCCTTTTGTCGAAGGTATTCAAATAGTCCTCCGGCTCTACAAAGAGATCCCGCTGGGCATTGATGCTGGACTGCGCTGGGTAAGAGATGTCATTCCTGGAAAGAAAGCACCCACCACCACCAAAAAAGGAAGTTAGTGAAGCTGCTGAAGGTTTTGGAAAACTGATAACCAGAGGTTGCTCCTGCAATCACTTTTCTTAATTAGAAGGAGAACAAGTGTCAGAATGCCAGAAAAGCATGTATTTAATTCTGCTACCCATGTGCTCTGAGGCCTTCTTCAAAGCCAAAGGATAAAAAAAATACAATATATAAATAGATAAAAAGAAATGAATAATGAATACTAGAAATAATAAAAGAACAACAACACACTGCATAAGGGTCCCTATCACTCACAGTAATTCAACCTTGCACACCCCGCCAGGGCAATGTGCATTTCTTCTGCCCTTTGTTATCTGTTTTATTCCTTATTATATAGTCTTGACTTTACTATATTTTCTCTTTTATCATTTAGTTCCATAGAAGACCAAAGAGCACAGGCTGGGGTGAAATGCAAGTTGAGTAGAATAATTAAGCATATGCTTTCCTGAAACTTGTTCTTTCTCATTTTATCTTTTTGGTGAATACTTAATAGTTTTGGTTGATTTGTTCTTTAATTTTGCAAAAACATTCTCCTAAAATTTTCATGCTTAGCCTCCCAGTGAACATTCAAACAAGGCCATCAACTGCCACCACCTCAACTTAGCTCTGAATTACTATCACCATGAAGTAATTACTACTTTTATCTCTACCCAATAACAACTGTGTGCGTGTGTGTGGCTCTTAATTTCACCCATAAAAACAAAATAAAAAACAGTTCTCAAATGCAATTAGCTCAACAAAAGACTGGTACATAGGAGAGTGTGAGGATTTTGAATACAGAGACAATCTGGAGAAACAGATTTTAAGAGATTAACTGGAAAGATCAGATCATTTGGAATTCAACACACTGAAGAACTACCGAAATACCAAGCCTTCTAATTTTCTGGCACCTAAATGCTGTGGTTTTATATGCTTGTTGTCCTTGAAATTACCTCCACCCTCCTCTTGTTTCTAATATGATCTTAATACTGCACTAATTAATAAATCAACTTATCCATGGGTCATGGCAAAATCTATAATTTTGGTCCCAAAACCTGCTCTCAACTTATACATGAGATCGACTTATAGTCAAGTATATATGGTAAGCTGAATGACTGAGAAGCCTAGGACTTAACCTGACCCCATTGTGATTGAACAGATACTCTGTCCTTCTCTGTGAGCAGACAGAGAACATGAAGAGCTTCCCACTCAACCAGAAGGTGTCCTTTCTCTGTGTCCCAAGCTATTCCAACTTTAACTCATTTTTCAACCATGTGCATTCCAGGGAGGATTTGTTCTCACCTTGTATGCAACCCCTGCATGGATATCCCCTCTGTTTGTTTTTGGCGCAGCACAGGGCATCTTTTGCTTTGCAGGGGGGCATAGCTATCCTGGCCCCACACTGGGGCTAGATCCCCAGAAATGCTTTCCCTTTCCTGCTGCACCAAGGGCTGGCAGCCCTGCTTCTCTGAGGAGCAGCCAATCCTGTTCATGGAGTCATGCTGGATTCCAGGCTTCATAATTCCTATTCAGAACAGGAAGAGAAAAATAAAGAGAAAAATAAGTATGATCCCTTGAATCATGGTCAGCTCCTAAACAACAGTAACCACAAACCGCAGCTTGTTGAAATACATTTTTGAAAAGCAACCTTGACATCATGGGCTATTTATTTATTTATTTTATATCTTCCACTTCTTTCTGTATAGGACCCAAGACAATTAAATAGACAACTGTATTTTAAAAGTTAGCTGAGATCTTCCACCATGGGGTCTGATGTGTAATTTACAATAGAACAACATTATAGACATAATATGCTCCCATGTTAGAAAATGGCAATGATAGCATATTGCCATCATTGCCAAATGGAAACAAGCAAGACACTGTGCAATAAAGGCCCCATCCCTCTCAACTGGGCACCCACTGTCTTCTATTCTGGATTATCAGTGATCTGTGGCTCTACTGGAGTGTACTTCCCAACCTCTCCATGCACTGTCACTAAGAAAGAACATACAGCTCCACAAAGTGCCAAACTGCTATGCACTACCACCACTGCACAATAGTTGATCCGTTCACTCCACTTGTGCCGGGGTGCCACTAGCACAACTACAACAACACTCCCTTCTTGGAAACACAACCATTGCACAATGCTGTAATTCTAAACTGAGCAATCATAAACTAGATTACTATGTTGTAAATGTCCAACAAGATGGCAGCCATTATTTTAAAAAGTAAAAAGGCAACTAAAATATCATCATTATCATCATCAAAATTAGGCCCTCAATTAAAAGAGTGTCTGAAATTACTACTTAATTTCAAAGACAGGCAAACAAGGTTTTTGCCTGCTGGCAGAAAGAGGTGGGGGGTGTCAACCTAACCTCCTCTGAGCAGTGAATGTGCCATCACAAGAAAAAGTCTTTTACATCCAGGACAGATCAAACTGCAGTGAGGACTCTAACTACCCTCAGTCCCAAACCCTAAGTGACACCTACAATTCAGATTTAATTATCTTTGCTTTTGATTACTGAACTAGTTAAATGTGATCTCTACTTTTGTTACATCACTCTGTGCTACTGCAGGCCTCTGAAATTGAGGGAAGACAATGAGGAGTCCCCAGGGCATCAGCCAAAACTCTCTTGTCAGTGGAGAAGAAAGAAAACCAGTTACAAGGCATCACTTTGAGCAAGCTGGAAATTCATACTTTTAACACCTTCACTGTCCACTGTGTCTGCATGAACCAATCGTCTCACAAGCAAAGACACACGATGGCCAGATTTTTAATACCTAATTTAAATATAATAAATTATTCATGTCTGATTTGGTCTTTCCTTGATTGAGGACGATACCTCTGAACTATGTTTAGGACAAGCCATGGTTTGTTGAAATGTAAGCACTTAAAGAAGCACTTTTACGTACAGGTGATTCCTCTGAAACACAAATGACTTCTAAACTATGTCAGCGTTCCCCATAGTCCAATGGACGATAAATTAATTTTAAGAGAAATGGAAACCTTTACTTGGTGGATGAAGTGCTGAGGGATAAAAATCCACAGTGGGGCGTCCTTGGGTCATGCGAGGGTCCATGTAAGAGGGCATCATCATCCATCGGGGGTCAAAGCCCAGCATCTGTGGGTGTGGTGGGTAGAAGGTCCGTTGAGGGTGGGAGGAAGTGGGGTACACCTGAGAATGTTGCCAGCCCTGCATCTTATACAGCTGCTCCTGAAGAAAAAGAGAGAGAAAGAGGAAAAGGCTAAAGTGACATCAAAAGTCATTGCTGGCAAACTTGATCATAGAATCATAGAGTTGGAAGAAACCACAAGGGCCATCTAGTCCAAACCCTGCCATGCAGGAACTCTCAATCAAAGCATCCCCGACAGATGGCCATCAAGCCTCTGTTTAAAAACCTCCAAAGAAGGAGACTCTGTCACACTCCGAGGGAGTGTGTTCCACTGTTAAAACAGCTCTCACTGCCAGGATGTTCCTTCTAATGTTTAGGTTCCTGTAGCTTGCATCCATTGTTCCGGGTCCTATTCTCTGGAGAAGCAGAAAACAAGCTTGCTCCATCCTCAATATGACACCTCTTTAAATACTTAAAACAATGCTATCATATCACCTCTTAAACCTTCTCTTCTTCAGGCTAAATATACCTATCCCCCTAAGTCTCTGCTGGTAGGGTATGGCTTCCAGACCCTTCACCATTTTGATCACTCTCCTCTGGACAGACATGCTCCAGCTTGTCAGCATCCTTTTTTTAACTATAGCACCCAGAACTAGACACAGTATTCCATGTGAAGCCTGACCAAAGCAGAACAGAGTGGCACTATTACTCCCCTTGATCTAGACACTATACTTCTATTAATGCAGTTTACAATCACATTGGCCTTTTTAGCTGCCACATCACACTGTTCACTCATGTTCAATTTCTTGAACTTCTAGATCTCTTTTACATGTAGTGTTGTTAAGCCAGGTGTCCCCATCCTATGCATTTAGGGTTTTTTGCCCCATGTGCAGTACCTTGCATTTCTATGTACTGAAATTCGTTTTGTTAGCTTTGGCACAGCTTTCTAATCTATTTAAATTATCTATTTATGTGCTCAAGGATTTGCAGAGGGCACTGGGAGAGGAAAAGAAGGGAGCTAAAATATCACCTCAAGATATACTGGCCAGCTCTCCTCTTATCAGCTCATTACTTGAGGAATGCAGCAAGGGGAGGAAGGCCATAGTCAAACAGGATAGTTGAACAAAGACATCAATCTGAGCAGATTCTCACCTGCTGCTGTTGCCGCTGGAAACGAGGGGGAAGTAATTTTGGGTTCTTATTCAAATCTTGGGCTGATGAGGCAGGCTCTCTGAGGTCCTCCTCGCTGCTACTTCGATGGGTGGACAACAGAGTTGGGGGCTCCTCTTCCCCATAACTGGAAGAAGATTCCTGGGTATGAAATTCAGGGTTTCCTATAAAGTGACAGCAAATAAACAAAATCTTAAATCCTTTGACCAGGTTTAGGAATTGTGCATACCATGGTCTGGACCCCACTAACCACCCCCTAGGCCACCTGACTCCACTGACTGCCCCCCCCAGCCCTCATCCCCACTCCCTATTGTCAGTGTTCTTTGGATGAAATATTCAAAAGTACTCGTCTCCCAACCTCCTCCTGAAACAGCCAACCTTCAGTACACAAGCATTTGTGATTTATCATTATATGCACAAATAAAGAACAGAACTGGGGAGTTTGTATAACTTTTAATACTCAAATGCTGTCATGGTAGGTTTTTCCAAGAGATCTGTTTATAATGGCTTTAACTGCTTGTTTGGGGTGGAACCCTGGGCTTCCAAACCAATCGGCCCAACAACAGGTTGTGAAATAAATTGTCGAGTTCAATCTATTCTCAAACCCCATTCATGAACTTTAAAGAGTAGAAACTGTATCCCATAGGAGGCATTACAAACTCAATATGAAGAGCTGGGTGTAAACTGAATGTAAAGTTCCTCAAACAGTTCCTTGCTCTGTTGTAAGAAAGCATGTCTGGGGAGTCTCCTGGATCTCCAGATGTTTCAGACTACTACTCCCACAATCCTGTAACTACTGGCGACACTAGCTAAGCCTTTTCAGAATTAAAAGTCCAAAACCTCTACATGGTCAAAGGTTTCCAGTTCCTGTTCCAGAAAGCTGCATCACTTTCAAACTGTTGGGCCTCTGGCAAAAGAGACACAACTGGTAACGTTTCCTACCTCTACGGATCATGTGGCTATTCTCAGGCGCACCATTCTTCTCTGTGGCAGAGGGTCTGGGTTCTTCGTGTTCTGTCTGTTTGTGGTTGTCTCCTCCTTTCTGTGCCATTTTGCATTTTTGGTCCAGTTCTTTCAATTTGGCAGCACAAGCTGCCAGGCGCTCCTCCCGTGCTCGACGCTCCTCCTCCTCTCGCCTCTTCCTGGCACGCTCAACAGCCTCCGACATCTCAGAGTGGATGAATTTCTGCCTCAACGGAAGCTTCTCTTCCTTCTCCTCATAAGACTGCTGCCGGAGGCAAGGTGGTGTAGGTTTCTGGGAGGGGAGAAGGAAGCCAAATGGAGGACAGGACAGTCTACAAAGACAATCCCTCTGCCCGCCCATCCCTAAGCCTCCCAGACCAAGAAGAACACTGTGAATCTGGTGTTCCTGGGAAATGTAAAATACATAGGCTGCCATTCTCTTGGAACATACATTTTTTTTAATGCCTTGCGTTCAAAACTGGATTGAGTAGTTTAACAACATATAAATCCCCTAGGTAGGGGCTGTTATAATGTTACAATGTGAAAGCATATGTTGTACAATGTGTCATGGCTAGATGCTCAGTGGCAGTTTGAGATTGTGAAAAGATATGAAGGCTGGGAATCGACTTTGGGACAGAATTTTTCTCTGTTGCTAACCTGCTTGCACAGTTTCCATAGCTGCTGGGGGGAAATGGGTCACACTTATGCATTTTGAATTTGCTTCTGCACCATATAATCCTCAAGAGCCTCTCTTCCATTGGCCTTAGAAAGCTGGACTACAACCTAGATGCCCTATATAGCAAATCATAGAAATATGCTTGCCAGCCAGGGATAGAATTGGTTGTTTAGGGACTCAGAACTACCACTAGCTGTGAAGAAATGCTAAACTCTATAAGCAAAGGGGCTAGCATGCTTTCCTCTACTGTGTATCAGTCACTGAATCTTCTATCAACAATAAAGTTTTTCAAATAGCAGTAATGTTGGTTTTCAGCACCAAAGCAACTTCTGGGGAGGCATGGAACAACATCCAGCAGGAGAGGTGGATTAGAAATGCTTTAGTACATGAATGAATGAAAAAAAAATTAAGTATTTTTTTTCCTTCAGTAAGCACCACACATGGTCAAGCTAGGTGTACTGGATGCTCAGGTTACCTGATAGTCGGAAAGGGCAGCCCAGCCAGTCCCCTTCTTTGAAGGAGGCAGGGCATCCTGAGCTTTGCGAGGGGGGCGACAGAGGCCTGTCGAGTCGTTCCAGTTCTTTGCTTCCTCTGGGATGTGCCGGGCATCTGTGCTGTCCGCTGAGCTTAAGGAGAGCTGCTGCTGCCGTCTGGGGTCCCAGCTGTTCCTGTCAATGAAAACCTCTTAGTTGTTAAATATGGTACTGTATATGCTTCCAAAATCTGTCTCTCTCACACATATACACCTTTGAGCCATAAGGAGTGCAAATCAACCCAAAGGTCATTGAGTCTCATTTGCTGTTTCTAAGATATTAGCCACAAAGGTCTGATCAACACTTTCAGCAGATTTAGTTGAAGCAGGGGAGAGGGCATCATTCTCCATTCTCCATGCATCTTTGCAAGCTGCCCACCTTCTGCTCTGCCCATCTAACCAGGATCCACCATTCAGTTATGTTGGCTGGGATCTGTGTCTAGTCTCTGGAGCAGCAAAAACCAAGCTTTCTCCTTCCTCAATATGACATCCCTTCAAATATTTAAACATGGCTTTCATGTCATCTCTTAACCTTTTCTTCTCTAGGCTAAGTATATCCACCTCCCTAACCCACTCCTCATAGGGCATTGGTGGCTTCCACACATTTCACCATTTTGGTATATCACCTATGCTTTTTGCTTTTCATTTTCCTTCCACTCTAACTGTTAACATTAATTTTGTCTCCGTATTGCCACATACTGAATAGTATTCTTTCTTGGCTCACGACTTTAGTTTGTTAGGACAGTAAAAAGACATAGTTCCAGGCTTGGACAACTCAATAAATCAGGGCTGGGAATCCTGTCACCTGCAAACAGTTCACAGTCTTGGGACAGCCTGCCAAACCAGCTCCACAAGTGGAACTGTTGCTCCGGAAGATCCCAGTATGGCAATTCTCATTGAAATCAAGGTGCAGCTCTCCCTTAACCATCCACTCCTTTTCATCCTAAAAAAAAATTTGATAACTAGAAGTGAACTTCTGGCCACTGCAGGAATCAATTTCTCTTTTCTTTAAAAAAAAATGCAATCACTGCAGCCACCTGGAAGCTTGCTTACTTCCTTGCTAAACAAACCTCAGAAAGAGAGTCTCTGGATTTTGGGGGGGTGGGGTGGGTTTTTTGGGGGGGTGCTTCCTGCTTTTGGGACAGAGAACATATTTGTTCAATGTAAGGCAGAACATTCTGGCTTGCAGGGCCACAGACAATGGACCATAATGCTGAAGCTACCGCAGGAAGGCTGGCTAAAGGGACAGCTTCTCTGCACCCACAACTTCTCTCACCATTTCTGCCTTCCGTCTTTATGGGTATCTTCCTCATCTTCATCCTCACTGAATTTCAGTTTCTCAGAGTAATCCACTTCATCATGGATACCTGTAACAGCAACAATGATTCAAAAAAAGAGAGAGGCCAGAAGATCAACATTAGCTTTCTGAACAAACTCATCTACCTCTGTAAGTATATCCTACATCTGAACGTTATTTGGGGGGGGGGGGGAATCCTTCTCCACACACCCCAATCAAAGCTTGCTTGGCTTGGCTATGATTTGCCCAAACCAAGAAGGGAGGTAGTGAATTCAAGGGTTCATTTGTACACAAGCATTTGTGGCTTAGGGTAATATGCATGAGTAGTCGAGTGAAAACTTGGAAAAGTTACCTTTTAGGGAGTATGGCCCTAAACAGGCTGTCATAAATTTTTACTCCAATGATGTTGCTATGGGAGGTAAAAAGGTCAACATCAGGGATGTCTCAAATGGAGAATAGGGACAGCATGAGGATGGAGCTTCCACTTGTGGCAGGACTCTGGAGACCTGCTCAGCTTGTCTGCTAAGTCAGTCTCCTTTCCCGGCAGGTGAATAATAATAATAATAATAATAATAATAATAATAATAATAATAATAATAATAATAATTATTATTATTATTATTATTATTATTATTTGTATCCCACTCTTCCCAGAACTGGGACTCAGAATGGCTTTGCAACATTAAAAATACAGTGTGCCCCGTCATACGCGGGCGCAACGTAAGTGGCTTTAAGCTGAAAGCCGTGCTGAAAAAAGGCATGGTACACCCCAGTAGAAGTAATGGGGCACGTGCCCGTGTGCACACACTGCAGGCACACACCCATTATTTTTAATGGGGCTCCAACATACGCGGGATTTCCCTTACACAGGGGGGTGGCTCCGAAACAGATCCCCCACATAAAGGTACAATTAAAAACACAGAAAAAAGTACATTAAAAAGTAATTAAATTATTACAGTATTAAAACAGATTTTCCAGAGTCTAGGGGCAGACACCAAGATGGCCCTCCCTCGTGTCCCCACCAACCGTGTTTGTGATGCTGTTGGGAAGGAGAGAAGAGCCTCTCCAGAATCTGGTCAGGTTCATAGAAGGAGATACGGTCTGCCAAATAGTATGGACCTGAGCCATATAGGGCTTTATAGGTAATAACCAGCACTTTGAATGGTGCCCAGAAATAAACTGGCAACCAATGAAGCTGTTTCAACAGGGGTGTTGGGTGGACTCTAATCTGCCCCTGTTAGCAGCCTGGCAGCAGCTCCTTAAAACCAATTGAGGAGAGGAGCTTCTGTGAGGTGGAAGTTAAAGCAGGGCCCAAAACTTGGGAATACAGGAGGGATTTGAGTTGAATTTCCCTCTTCTTTCTGGCCTGGGGCGTAAAGGCCTTGCAACGAGAACAGGTTAAAACATTATGGCCCTCACCCAGGCAGAGAAGACACTTGGAATGGCTGTCCTGGCTGGACATCTTTCCCTCACATTCCATGCACTTTTTAAAAGAGTGTGAAGCCATAGCAGCTGGCGGACAATACGGCCAGAAATTAGATAAGCCAAAGAGGAGTCAACAGTCCAATCAATACCATAAATCAGAGTCCAAGACAAATCCAAATCACAACTCTGAGGGAAACATCAAATTGAATGAAGGTCAATTCAAAACAGAAACCGAAAGTGAGAGAAACGATTCCAAACAGTTCTTTCAAGCTACTCGCACAGTAGACAAAAGGAACTGAGAAAGAGCAGGAAGACGCTGAGCTTATATAGAGGATGAGCGGAGCAACCACCAAAAAGTCTTCCCTAGCAATTCCAGAAGGTTCCAAAGCTTCCTGCACAAGCGCAGGATGACCCATTTATGTGATTCCCAGAGACCACGAAAGAGAAGAACACCACTCTTTTTACCTAAGGCCTCTCTAGAGTTCTTCCAGTGCAACTCTATGGTCAACATCTGCCAGACGCTGACCACAGAAACATGCAGGAAGACCTACAAATGCCTAACAAAGTGTTTAATGTAGGAATTCCAGCACAACTCTGTGGTCAACTCCTGGCAGAGTTGTGCTGGAGGACCAAGAAATTCCTAGAGAGAAAACATTAATCAAAACTGCAGATAATAAAATCTGCAAAAGTCAAAGCCGCAAATGTGGAGGGGCAACTGTACATAAAAGCAACACTAATTCTAAAAATGGGGATGGCTAATATGGACAGGACTGCAAACAAATATACAGAACCATATTTCAATCAACAGGAAAATAATTACACAGAATAGGTAAACTGTACCAATGAACGTGCAAATTAGGGGAAATGCACAAATTTCAGAAAAGGAAGAAAGTCCCAAATCACTCCAACTGATACAGAACACAGAACTGTGAATAAAACACTGGTGTGATTCAGAGAAACACACACAAATTGAGACTTGGAGATGTCTCTTTATGTGAATTAGAATGTGTGAAAGGAAGAAAGAGCATGCTATTCATAAACCATTAGTGCTATGTGGATTTTACCTGCCCAGCTGTCATCTGCATCATTGTCAAGCTCATCCAGCCCCTTCAGATTCTCTGCATTGATAATGGTGGGTCGAGGGATCCACTCCCCCTGTGGGCGGACAGGACGAGCTGGGCGTGAGATCCCAATTCGGTTTTCTTTTCTGTAGAGAGTAAGAAAAGAATAATTCTGCTGCATGGACCTGGTTAGAAATCCAAGAAATCAAAGAGATGTTCAAAACAAGGGCCAGGATGCTCTAGAACTTGATTCCCAAACTCTGGCTTTCCTAGTATTTTGGACTGCAGCTCCCAGAATCCAAGACTATTGAACCCAAATGGTGTAGTGGTTAAATGCCTGTACTTCAGCCACTCACTCACAAACCACAAGGTTGAGTTCAATACCAGCCAGGGGCTTCAGGTCGACTCAGCCTGGCATCCTTCTGTAGGTCGCTAAAATGAATACCCACTTTGTTGGGGGCAATTAACTTACACTTTGTAAACAGAAGAGGAGTGTGTCCAAAAGTGGGTGACTAAAATAGTGAAGGGTCTGGAAACCATGCCCTATGAGGAATGACTTAGGGAGCTGGGAATGTTTAGCCTGGAATAGAGAAGGTTAAGATGTGGTATGATAGCCCTGTTTAAATATTTGAAGGGGTGTCATATTGAGGAGAGAACAAGCTTGTTTTCTGCTGCTCCACAGAATAGGACCCAGAGCAATGGATGCAAGCTACAGGAAAAGAGATTCCACTCAATATTAGGAGGAGCTGTGTGACACTGGAACACACTCCCTCAGAGTGTGGTGGAGTCTTCTTCTTTGGAGGTTTTTAAACAGAAAATGGATGGTCAATTGTCAGGGGTGCTTTGATTTTGAGTTCCTGCATGACCAAGAGTTGGACTGGATAGACCAGCGGTTCCCAACCTGTGGGTTGGGACTCCTTTGGGGGGTCAAATGACCCTTTTACAGGTGTCGCCAAAGACCATCAGAAAATACATATTTCCAATGTTAGCAATGAAAATAATTGTATGGTTGGGGGTCACCACAACATGAGGAACTGTATTAAAGGGTTGCGGCATTGAGAAGGTTGGGGATCATTGAGATAGACCTTGTAGTCTGTTCCAACTCTATAATACTAAGGTAGACACTCATAAGTATTTATGTCAAAGGAGAGATTTAACCAACAAGAGAAAAAGATTTAAACCTCTTTTCTTTTTCAACTTCCTTCTCTTTTCCATCTTAAGAAAGGCACAAGGTTGCTGATAAAAAGTTCCTGCATCAAGGTCACTACTATGTCACAAGGGCCTTACCCATCTTGGTCGTTGGTCTGATATTGTCTGAAGGGGACACGGGGTTCCAGGCGAAACTGGGGGAGAGGGAAAGAGGACCCATGTTCCAATGATCCAGGGGTCTCAGACGGCTGTTTTGAACACATCTGAAGGAGAAGAGAAAACACAACAAAATGCTCAGCTTCTCTAACACACAGCATTTAACTTAAAATGAAAAGAGGAGCAGGAACACTATAATATTTTGAAAGTTACATAGGAACGCAAGATGCTGTTTTCCAGCAAATCAGACTTAATCCACAAAGAAGCTTTGGATTGCATTCCAGCCCTTTTCTCAAGGCCATTTGGCTATCTCTACCATCACAGCTACACTGCCAGAAAGCAGCAAAAAACAAATGAAAGCATAGATCTGGTTGAAGACCCTTGGGGCTCTTGTTTATGCTTGCACATATTTTTGTATTCTTACTGGCTGTGGCCAAATGTATCAGCTGTATAGTTAAGCTACTTAGGCCCAAAACAGACGGGGGCAGCTTCCAGCTGCTCCAGAGGTGTGCCAAGAAGCCACCCTGGGGCCACACAGAGGCCCATTTAAACCGGCCCAAAACCAGTCCTACTCCTGTTTGGGGCTGCGGGAAGAGGTGCCCTCAGGGCCTCGGTGTGTATTCACCGCAGCTCTGAGGCAATTGGGCTTGGAGCTGCTTCTAGCCACTCTTTCCTGTCCGTCTGCTTCGCCCCTATGTTAAGCAGCTAAGTAAACAACTATCCTGTTCCAACTCCCCCAAATCCAACAGAAAAATCATTCACTTGGGCTCCAACTACTGGCAGAATGGACCTCCCCCCCCCCCCCAATGCAGATGATGCCCAGTAAAGCAGGATTAGGCAAGGGAGTTATAACTGTGGCAAGAGTAGCAGATACAGAATACTGGCCACAAATGCTTATTTCATAACCAAATGGCAAACTTTTCTTCATTTCATCTAAGCAAGACATCAACAGCAGCAAGAAAACTCACTACTAGTAATAGCAAGCCTTTATTTAATTCCTGGCTGAAAAATGGATTTTCCAACACATGAAAACTCCAGCCAGGAAGAATACCAATGAAGAAAATTTTGTGCAGATTTCAGCTAGTATTTGCAGATCCTGAACTGTTTTGGGGAATTATGCATGGAAATGCATATGGATTATTTATTTGCATGTTGGGAATAACATTTTTCACATGAAAATCACTGCTTTTCAGATTGCCATATTAGATTTTTGTAAAGAACCTAAGAATTGCACAAAAATCCAGAAATATTCATTTTCTCCCACACCAGGGGAAAAAACTATGTAAATAATCCATCTTTGCACAAGAGGATAAAACAATTCAATATTTACATCCCTATTCAACAGTGAGAACCACCATATGCATCCCTTTCTTTCTGGAGAACAGATGCAGAAGGGAAGAAAAGGTTTTCAGTAGACAAATGCCATCAAGGCCAAATAAAATCTCACAATGCAACTTGGGTGGTTTGTGTCTTTGGTTTCTGGGGACTTACAAAAGCAGGCAGCATGTCATGGTAGGTTGGTGGCTGGTAAACATTGGCCATAAACTGCGAAGCCCCTTTACGAACAGGCTGAGTCGGGCGGAGGGAGGGCTCCTTCAGGTCGCTGGCATTGGCTGGGGAGGGAGCTCCCTCTCCTGTGCTCAAGGTCTTGCTGCCCGGCTCAGTCAAGGAGGACGTCAGAGATGTGGCAGAGGTTATGTTTCTGCCACCGCCCCCCCTCCAACTTGTGACATCTGGGGAAGGGAAAACAACCACAATTCTAATACAATCATTTTTAATCACCACGTTTGTACATAACTGTATGGCAGACTGCCATTTAATGAATGCTGGTTGCTCTCAAAGGTTAAAACAATTGAAGATCTTGTAGATATTATCATCATTTCTTCTACAGTAAACATTGGTATTTTAGGGAATTAAACAGCTTTCTGAGCAATCATGCTGGCCACATGATCACAGAGTACTCTCTGACAATGCTGGCTCTTCGGCTTCGTAAAGGAGATGAGCACCGCCCCCTATGGTCAGACACGACTTGACAACCTTGTCAACGGGGAATACCTTTATCTTTATAGAACAGAGGATGATGATGAAATTGTAGTTTTACTATTGTATGGACAAGATGTTAACTCTGAATGTGGCACACATTTGTAGTCTCCCATGCTGGAAAAACAATTTAAATGAAAATACTGTTCCTTGACTTTTACTGTCTTGATTTTTCATAGTCATTGGTGTTTGTGTATTTAGGTGGTGTAACTTGTTCCTTGTATGATTATGACACTTTCCATGGATTTAATGCTTTACAGTCAACCCTTGACATTCACGGGGGTAGGGGCACAAGACCCCCGTGAAAGTCAAAATTTGCGAATAAAGGGGGGGAGGGAGAGCAGTGCATGCATGTGCACCCCTATCTACCTTCTGAAGCCTCAAACAGCTCTAGCAAGCTCTCTGAAGTGCTGGAAGGGCAGGGGACCATACTTTCATGGCTCCCTCCTTCCTTTCCAAGGATTCAGGGAGCTCCAGATGCTCTCTGAAGCCTTGGAACGGCAGGAAGGAGGGCGTGTTTGCTTTCCCAAACCCCTTCCCAAAGCAAGAAAAGCAAATTTCCCCACAAAGCTCCCTGTCCTTGAACCTAAAGGGTGATCAACAATGGCTCCTTTTCATCCTGGAGAGAAGTGACCAGTGGGTTCCAGAGGGTTCTGTCCCAGGCCCAGTGCTATTCAACATCTTTATCAATGACTTGGATGACAGAATTGAGGGCATACTTATCAAATTTGCAGATGACATCAAATTAGAAGGAGTAGCTAATACCCCAGAGGACAGGATCAAAATTCAAAAGGGTCTGAATAATTAGAAAGCTGGGCCAAAGCTAATAAAATGATATTCAACACAGAAAAAATGTAAGGTACTGCACTTAAGGCAGAAAAATGAAATGCATAGATATAGGATGGGGGACATCTAGCATATGGAGACTTCATGTAAAAGGGATCTAGGAGTCCAAGTAGACCAAAGGTTGAACATGACCTAAAAAGGTCAATGCAATTTTAGACTGCATCAATAGAATGTAGTGTTTAGATCAAGGAAAGTAATAGTGCCAAACTATTCTGCTTTGGAACAAACTCCCTCGGAGTGTAGTGGAGTCTCCTTCCTTAGAGGTCTTTAAACAGAGGCTGGATGGCCAACTGTCAGGTATGCTTTGATTTAGATTTCCTGCATGGCAGAATGGGGTTGGACTGGATGACCCTTATGGTCTCTTCCAACTCTATGGTTCTATGTACTGATACATAATATTTCTGTTAAGGTGCCTATCTTTACTTGCATTTCAAAATAAAGCAAAATATTTTCTAGATAAAAAACTACATTGTTGGATCTTCGACCAGGGTTCAAATCCTTTAGTTCTCCGCAGTTGCAGAGAAAATTCAAGAGATGATGTGTCAGCCATGAGGGGACACAGGAGCAAAACAGGTAGTTTGTCCATCTTACAGGATTCTGACCTGGAATCTGTTTACATTATACAATTACAGAACTATAATTCCACTTTAACTGGCATGGGCCCGTTACAGACCGCCCAAAAGGGGCGGTCTCGGGCCGCTGCCGGTTGCAGCGTGCAGGAGTCACAGCAGCCAAACCGTGCGACTCCTCCGCGCTCCAAAGGTGCGTGAAAATCACGCTTTCCGGCAACCTAGAAGAGACGCCGCAAGTGCCAAAGCGCGCCCTTGCGGCGTCACTTCCGGGCTGCGACGTGCAGACACAGAGCATCCGCTACGTTAAAATGGCGGCAGCCGTGTGGAACGGCCGCCGCCATTTGTTACGGACTCTGTCCGTAATAGGGTAAGGGGTGTCTGGAAGAGACGCCCCTTTTTCAAAATGGGACGTCCTAAGGACGTCCCTTATGACGGTGTGTAACTTGCCATGGTTCCATCTGACACACTCCTGCAACTTCCCATTTATGTAGGGGTACCTCTCTCAACCAGAGAGCTCTAGAGTCTCACCAAACTACAAACCACAGAATTCCATAGGATACAGCCAGCCAGGACAGTTAAAGTGAAATCACAGTGCTCCTATTGTATGGTGTGAAAAGCACCTTCTGAAGGGAAATATGAGGTAAAACATAGCAATAGCAAGTACATTTCTATACTGCTTATCAGTGCACTTAAGCACTCCTTAAGTGGTTTTACAAAGTCTAAGCTAATTGCCCCCAACAATCTGGGTAGTCATTTTAGCGACCTCTTTGGAAGGATGCAAGACTGAGTTGAGCTTGAGCCCTTTCGTTGGTATTGAACTCGCAAACTTATGGTTTGTGAGTGAGTGGCTGAAGTACAGGCATTTAACTACTGCGCCACCAGGGCTCCTTGCAGAGGATCAGACCAGAAAGTGGCTCTTATCTCTCTGGCCTGTCAACAACTCCACACTTCTCACCCCTGGTTCAGCTTCCAAGAAACTCCCCAGATCAGACTACCTCTTGCTTTCAAAGGCAAACAGCCTTTTATCACCTCCTGCCCAGCTGATACTGAATTCCTGTTTTTCTCTGTCACTTTTTCATGGATGCTCAAGACATCAAACCTTCATCTCTGCTGTAAGTGGCAAGCAGGTAGGCCTGTGGCTGCTGTCCTACCAACAAGGCAAATGGCTCTCATGCAACATTCTTTCTCTCCCCCATCCACTGGCACCCCACAAGACCCACTTGGCTTCTGGTTCATACGCTAAGCAGGAACTACTTACAGATAGGGTAGCCAAAACGAAAACTGCATAGGGCTCTTATATCGTTGGCCCTCCTAATCCAGAAGTCATCCATGAAGTTATCCACGAAGTCAACCAGCCATGGCATGAAATATTTGTAAAAATATAAATTCCAAAAAGCAAAGCCTGACTTTGCCATTTTCTATAAGGAACACCATTTTAGCATATGACTTGAGCATCCACAGATTTTGGTATCCACCGAGGGGGGAGGGGCAAAACTCCAACAGATACCAAGGGCCCACCTTTAATGATTGTGCAGAAGAGTAATTTCCAAAAATGTTGTTTCATATCTGGTTACATGACAATCAAGACCTGCTCCACACAACCATTAAAAGTACAGGAACCCTTTCCAGTTTGCAATCTGGCAACCCTACTACAAGACATGACACACAAACAAAATGGGATGGGTGAGGCTTAGGGTATTTCAGTGTGTGTGTGAACATCTGGGAGAAGGCAGAGGAGGCAAGAGCCCCACCCCTGCAAGTAGCTTTAACATACTCTGGGGGCGGAGGCTTGGTCCGGGCCCATACGACGGATCTAAGACGCCCTTTTCTTTGCCAGCCTTGTCCTGCTCGCCGGCTGCTTTCAGCGTCGGAAATTCCTCGGGAGAGAAGGATAACAGTCGGTTTGAGGCCCTTGAACCTGCCAGAAAGACAGAAGGACACCAAATGAGTGAGTGAGACTGAAAAAAGAGCCACCTCTATTCCTCCAACATACACAGACATCTTTTACTCACCACCTTCTTGTCCTGCTGGCCTTCCATTCAGCTGTGCCCATGACTTTGGTCCACCTGGCGCTAAATTTGTACTCTGTAGAAGAGAAAAATTGAACAGTTCATTTTAATTTGCATTTCTAAGTAAGCTCAGCTACAGAGATTCTCTCAACTAGGATGCTCCTCAAAGAGCACATACTGCTGACATGGTCTCCTGCAAGCTGACTGATTATACGTAATACAAGAATGGGGAACACCCAGTTTTTGAGGTTGCATTCAACACCTTTACCCCAACCTTCCCAGGACCACACTGCCTAACCCTAGGGCTGCCACTGAAATTACCACAATCACCACAGTTCTTTGCCAAAAGTCTGCATCAAATGTAGAGTCAACTCTTGTGTCTATCACCACACAACTCCAGAGCATCTAAAGCCCACTCTTTTCCTAGCAGAAGGGTACAGGCTGTCCTCACTGTGTGTTCTACTGACAGGTGTGTGTGTGTGTGGGGGGGGGGTGTCTTAGTAAGCCAGAGATGGCCAGAAGGCCACACGTTACTCATCTTTGTTGTGGTAAGTAAATGTAACTGCCCAACTCAGAGGCACCGTCCTTCTAGGGAAGTGTTGGAAGACCAGCAATTGTGACAGGCTCCTTTCCCAGAGCCCCTAAAAGAAAGAAGAAGCTAGCAGGACCACTTACTAGCAGGCAACCAGCACCCACCTCCTGACTGATTGATTGTGTCAGTTTCTGTAAACTGGAGGCAGATTTCTGCAAATCCTGCTGCTGCAGCGACTCCTGCGGCTGTACTACCGTGGCACTGGAACTGGAGGAAGGAAAACAGTATAATGAAGATTGGCCAGCTGCACAGGTGACCAGAGGCAGGCCTCAGGTTCTGCCATCTGAGAATTACATGATGAAGAGGGCTAAATACACAAGCCTGCATGAATAAATGAGAATTTAAGGGAAGCCAAATTGTACATAATGGAGGGGAAAATATTTGAATTACATACTTAGAAATTTTGCACACTAAAAAGTGAACATATATTTATTTATACTAAATAATTCTGCTTAGTAATGAGGAATGAGAAGGAAAGGGAATCAAAACTATATCACAGAGTTTCAGTAACTGTTACCTACATATTTTCAAGTCTTTGTAGCCTTAAGAACTACAAACGTTTTAACTGGAAAAATAAAAAACTGATATTGCAGGAATGCTGAATAACAGATTCAGTATTTTTGTGATATCAATTTTTCTTTTTATATAAACTCTGCCTCCATATATAGGCCAGAATGCTAGAAAGTCAAGGTCAAAGACAAGAGCGCTTCAGAATATTTTTTAACATGCACAAGAGATCACACAAAAAAATAGAAGGGCTGTCTGAAACTTGCTAGAATGGAAGTAATAAAGACCCAGAAAAGAGGTCTGTATAAAAACATACCGAGAAACGTGGGGGGGGTGTGTGAAAATGGAGGGGTGCTAGAACCAAATCTGCCTGGTTTGCCTCTGAAGAAAGGCCATGCCTAGCCCATTAAGATGAAGAGATAAACACCCTTCCTACCTCTTTTGGTCTGGGGGGTCCTGCTTGTTTGCCCATCCTGTACCGTCCTTCGGTACAATTATGATATTGGGGTCGTTTCCTTTGTTTTCAGATTTCAAACTTGGCAAGTTGGCAGGAGGTGGCATGCGCCGTGCAGCAGCAACTTTCCCAAGACTCTGTAAGCCATGTCTAGGAATAACTGGTCAGGGGGAAGGCAGAGAGAAAGAAACAACTGTTAATGAGAATGGGTTGATCTCACCTCTGAATTTGTAACTACAAAAGTCCACATGCCTCCCTCTTCTTGGGCTGAGCATTCATAACTTCAAGCTGCCAAAGTCCCCTGGTGCCTGGTGTATGTCCCTTTACATTGCTGGAGGAGGGGTGCACAGGATGGATTGTTCCTGAATTAAATTGATTAAAAATATAGGCATGCCTCGGTTAACAAAGCCTCTTGATAAATAAGTTCTTTTTTGCAATGTCTTTTGATACCAGTCCAGCCCCTTTTCACCTTTGCCCTCTGTCTAGTTGGATTTTTTTTCCTTTTAAGCAGCATCAGCATTGAAAGGATGATGAAGAAGGGCTGGAGAAACACTTTCAGTGTCAGGTTGCAGCAGCAATGTCTGCAGCAAACAATGCAATAATAGCTTTAGCTGGGAAAAACAAGATTCTGTTCTACCCAATTGCTCTACCCAAGCCTACTGTAGCTGCATATACCTGCCTATCACAGACCTTCCCAACAAGGTAAACAGCAGCTGCTACCTGTATCCCTTATTGAGCATACGTGAACAGTAAAACACAGAGAGAAAGGGGGACACCAGATAACCTCGTCAGCTAAGTGCCAGCATGTAATATAAACAGCAATCTAGTGTGTGAGCATCTAGGGGAGGGCCTAGGATCAAGAAATTAAATAGGAGAGCAACTGATTGAATTTGCAAAGGCCAACCATTTGTTCACTGTGAACAAATTCTTCAGGCAACCAAAGAGGTGACTGTGTATACAAACATTACCTAATGGCCAAGAGTGGGGATGCTATATGAACAGCAGGGAAACACCAATACATGACCAAGTAAAAATAAAAAGATGACAGAAACAATACATTGAAGAACTATATAGAGAGGACCCTTCCTATATGTGGGGGATCTGTTCCAGACCCCCGCCCCCACGTAAAGGGAAAAACATGTATGCTCAAGCCCCATTTAAAACAATGGGTGCACGCTCCTCGTGTGGCGGGGAGCATATGTGGCTGGCATGCATGCGCACCATTGTTTTAAATAGGGCTTGCCTTCCATGTAAGGTTAAAGCCACGTATGGTGCGCCTGCATATGGTGCAGGCAGACTAATAATCAAATCCGCCAAGGTCAAAGCCCTGAATGTGGAGGGCGAACAGTAATATTTTTTCTGTAGTAAAATTTGTTAAAGCTATTTCTGCTAATGATAGTAAAAAAATGGGTTGGGGGTATTTGTCTTCCCTCCTGTCCATACTGATTTTTATAAGTTCAGGGCTTCATTTTGTGATATATTGGTGTAAAGTGATCTCACATCCATGGATCTGGATATGTCATTTCCTGTTATCTTTTGGAGTATTATTTTATTTATATAGTCTATGCTATCCCTTATATAAGACTGTACAAGGTATAAAAAGCTTGAAGAAATAATCCACAAATTGTGCCCATGATTCCAAAACTGTCTACCTGGGGGAGGATATGTACCTTTATCAATTTTTGTAGAACATAGAAGAGTGAGGTCCTGGGGTTAGTTTTCATTAGAAAGTTGTGTTCTTTTCTGTAATATACCCCAAGATAGCCCCTCCCCCAGACCCTCCACTACTATAATAATCCTAACAATATCTTCTAAGTGATGTTTGTACATGCCACATATGTATACCTATCAGATAACTGGCAAAAAATGTGCTATCCTGTATCAAAATAGCACTCCCTTATCTGTTTCCTTGATGGCTACAGAATTGTCTGCTGCCAATGCTCGAAGAACTGATCTCTCTCCCACTCATACTGTTCCAAGATTTGGCTTTGGTCTGATCAGTCACAGCATTAGAAGGGGGACCAAGGTACTAAGTCCAATCCCACGCTCAGTGCAAGAAATCTAGCTAGACTAGAGCATCTTCAGCAGGGAGTTGTCCAGCCTCTTTCTAAAGACATTCAAAGGAGAGCCCACCACCACTCCAGGCAATTGATCCCATTGCCAAACAGCTTTCTGTTGTTGTGTGCCTTCAAGTTATTTCTGATGTACAGTGGCCCTAAGGCGAATATACCATCATGGAGTTTTCTTGGCAAGATTCATTCGGAGGGTTTTTTATTGCCTTGCCTTTCACTGAGGCTGAAAGAGTGTGACTTACCAAAGGTCACCCAGTGGGTCTCCAAGGGTTAGTGGGGATTCAAACCCTGCTCTCCACAATCATAATCCAGCACTCTAACCACTACCCCACACTGGCTCCTGTACAATATTGTATTTTAAAATGCTTCAGACTAAAAATTTAAAAAGCAGCCTAAATACGCTAAAGGCACAAGATCCCATCTGATCTGGAAAGCTAAGTGGGATCATCCTTGGTTAATACTTGGAGGTCTCCCAATTTATACAAGGTGCAAGAGGTTATATTTTAGAGGAAGGAATCGGCAAAACCACCTCTGGGTAATCCTTGCCTAAGAAAACCCTATGAAATACATGGCATCATCAGAAGTTGACAGTCAATCTGAAGGCACATACACACCCACAACTGGTCGTACCATGGAAAACCTCATTCCCTTGTTCAACTGACATCTACCCTCCTGTACATTGAAACCATTACATCTGGCCCTGCCCCCTTCAGACTTTTCTTCACCAAACTGAACATGCTCATCTCCCTCAACCCTTCTCTTATCATCATTGCTGCACTTCTCTGAATTCATTCCAACTTCTCTACAACCTTCTTAAAATGAAAGAAACTGCTTTAATTCTGTAGTGAAGCTACATCCATAGCTATGTAAGTCTGCACCAGTAAGACAGGGAATCTTATGGCACCTTTAAGACTAACTGAAAGAAAGAAGCTGGTAGCATAAAGCTTTCACATTTGATAATAATAATAATAATAATAATAATAATAATAATAGTATTTATTTATATTCCACTTTTTCGCAAAGGAATCAAAGCAGATTACAGCAATATACAGTTGAAGCATCATATAATTAAAAAATTACAATTTAAAAACCCAAAACCCCAACCCTCCCCCCAATCATAAAAACTTAATCAAGCCATAAAAAGGATTAAACAACAACAAAATTTAAAACATTCCAATGCGAATAGATTAACACTGCTGGCAAATTGGCGCATGAAATGAGTCTTCTCCTAGAGGAAGGGAGAGGACGGAGGCGAGGATGTCACTCAGATTCTGATATTAGTATCGATAGAGGGGGAGAGAATCTAATGGATATAGTCTAGTCTGGAAAGGCCTGCCAGAAGAGATCTGTCTTAATAGCCTTTTTAAAGGCTTCCAAGGTGGTGATATGATGGATCTCATCTGGCAGGTCATTCCAGAGCCAGAGAAAATAGACTTAGGTCTATAGAAGCATGTGCTGCCAACTTCTTTCTTTTTCTGAGGCCTGAAACAGACAGGGCAAAAGGAGTGCAGACATGTGCCCCTGATGCAGCCAGAAGCTGCTGATGCTACCTACAGTGGCCCAAGGGCACTAGCAAAAGGAGTGGTTTAAGACCACTCTTTGCCGGTGACCCGTTTGAGACTGAAGCAGTGGCCTGCTTTCAGAGCAGGCCGTCTGGTTGACGCAGTCCCCAGCCGATTGCAGGGCGAAAGCAGCTGAAGCAGCCTGAGGCCACTCAAAGCCAGTCTGTTTTGCCCCTCAGTCTCAAAGATGCTACAAAATTTCTTTGCTTCTTAAAATAAGGTGCCCAGAACTGAATGAAAAATTCCAAATGAGGCCTAACTATTGCAGAATACAATAGAACTATTACTTCTTCTGTCTTGGACATGTTCATACACAGAAGACCACACAACAATGAAAAAGGCTCTAGGCCTCTGTTGATTGCCTCACTCCACACATCACAGATGGTGACTCAACACTGCCTTACCTGTAGTTCTGATAGCTTCTACTGACTTTCCCTTATACTTATCAAACAGGCTGAGAGTCGAGTACTTGCTTTTCCCATCCTTTCCCTTGGTTATTTGCCCCAAACGATCGGACATTGCGATGAAAGGTCATCGAGTAAGGAAATTCTCTGCACCGCTCCCGATCTGCCTGTTGAAGGACAGACACACACAAAAAGAGCGCATGAGAAAACATGTTTCATATTTTCATGAAAACAGAAGACCAAAATGATCCCCATGATGTATTTTGGATGTAGGATGCTGGCATATAGCCAGAGTGAAAGGACATCCTCATGCAAGCAATTATAAACTGACACATTCCAAAAGATATATCAGAAAATAAGATTGGGGTTCAACAGAAGTCACTTTACCACAATTTGGAATCCACTTAAGAGATGTACACATAGGAAGGGGGCACAAATAATAAGGATGCTTTAGGCTGATACAACTAAATTAATAGGCTGAAAACTGCTACCTCACCATACACACACAAAAATTAGTTTAGTCTTTTTAAGACAACTACAATGGATTCAGCAAGATATCTTCCTGGGAATTTTAGGAAATTGGAAGAAATGAGCTGTGTGGATTTTCTGTCTCAGATGTTCAAATGAGTTGCGTTAATCCTTAAGTTTTTGACTCCAAACAGTCATATGTAATTTGACAAGGGTTTTTCCCCCTCAAAAGTTAGCTGACTGACTGGGCCGATTAGATCTCTCTATATCTTTATATGAGAAAAGGTAACCATTCTTTGCGGGGGGGGGGGGGGGGGAGGAAGGAAGCATTTACTTTCTTTGTTTTCAATTTTGAAAGATCTATGGAACAGCATAACATTCCAGACTTTTGTGCTCTGACAGAGGGCAGAGGAGGGCCTTTTCTGTTGTGGTTCCATCATGTGGAATGGCCACAACCTACTGGAGTGGTAGGCCGGAAAAAGATTGGCCTTCTGCGGTTTGTTGCCTGCTTGTAGAAGGGCTTTGTTTTTCCTACCTATCTGGAGTGAATAGGAGGAGCACAACCCAAACTACAAGAGATGTACTTCCTTATCTAGTGGGAAATAGGGGGACCCTCAGTGTTGGGTATACGTATTTGTTCATTCTGGAATTTTCCTAGTTGTTACGTCTATTAGTTGCCTTTGTTCTTAAAAACCCTATGACAGTAATGGCAACCTTTTTAGAGACTGTGTGCCCAAACTGCAACCCAAAACCCATTTATTTATTGGAAAGTGCCATGTCCCTCTGGCTTTCTAGTAACAAACTCTGTTCTGAGGTGATGGTGTGTGTGCCCACAGAGAGGGCTCTAAGGGCCATTTCTGGCACTCACGCCATAGGTTCGCCACCAATGCCCTATGATGAGACTATCCAAAATGAAGCAAGAAGAGATAGTGCTGGAAGATGAGACTGCCAGCTCGTAAGGCACTCGGCAAGGTACTGGGAAAAAGCAGAGGACAAGTAGTGCTGTGGCAAATGATGCAACTGGGCTCAAGCTGAAACCATGTTCAGTTGCTGGTATATGCATAATTGTTGTTGTGTGCCTTCAAGTCATTTCTAGCTTATGGCTTGACTTGGTAAGGGGCTTTCTTGGCAAAATAAACTAGAGAAGTGGAACAGTCTGGCCATCTAGGGATGACCTGTCCTATTATGATCTGGTCCAGATACCCAGATTTTCAGGTAAAGCATTCCTGGCGATGCCATCAGCTTCAGAGCTTCATGGGAAGGTGGGAGTGGGAGTTCTCGTGTGATGATCCAGACTGTGGAAGACCTTCCCCTTGGAAGTAGTGCACCCTCGCCTTACGCGAGGGATCCGTTCTGAATGCCCCTACAAGGCAAATTCTGTGTAAAATCAATCCCCATTCATTTCATTAGGACATGTCACTGTGACACGCCACATACCACGGGCACGCACCCCATTCATGATATTAGGGCTTGCCATACGCGTGACCTCAAGTCTGCACATGCAGCACAGGCGCACTGTATGACTGACTCTAACTCTCATTGCTTCCTGGAAGGATGCGTTGCCCTATTCTGGTGGGAGTTGATTCTGATGTTGTTTGTTAATGGTTTTATTGTTTAATTGGCTTTCGTGATTTGTGTTTTTTAATGGAAAAGCAGGATAAACATATAACAAATAAAATCAATTATCTTGTGCAATCAAAGACAGCAACAGTACTCATAATTCTCTTGCAATTTCCTATAAACCTTTTCTTCCTGCATCAGACCAATAGTCTATCAAATTCAGCATCCTCTTTCTGACACAGAGATGCCGCCAAGAAACCCATGATCAGAAAAATGAAGATACCAGTCACTGTAGTTTGTCTCTAACAAAGGTTAGATAGATATACTGCGGAAATAATCCAATTTGAGACCGCTTTAACTATTCTGGCTCATTGCAGAGGGCCAACTGTACTCCTTTGCAATTTCAAAGTAGAACCCACAACAGCTTTTTGTGGCAGGAGGGAAGAGAAGGAGAAGATGGAGAGATTGGCAACCTCTCCCTCATGAAGATGTGCTCTATACTGATGTCCCATTAATGGGAACCCTTAATAAGCTTCCAGTAAACCCTGAGATCTGCATTACCTTAGCTCCTGATCCTCAAAACACAAGAAGCCACCTCTAGAGCAGTGAATGTCAACTTTTACTTCTACAGATGTTTTGGACATCAGCTCCAGAACCATCACTGACCATGCTGGTGGAGGATGTACAAAACAGCTGAAGGATCAAAAGTTGAGAAACTCTGGAGATGAAATGCACCATAACACTGAACAGGGAAAAAAAAGGCCTGCATCGCTTTTGCATGAGGGCACCTGTCAGGAAATTCAGAATATGAAGTATTTTTACATCACTGTCTTAAAAACATTACTGACATGGTGTACCACCATCACTCTTTCTGCACTAGTCAAAGAAATGTAAATTTGACAGAGGGACAGTTGCAAAGCACATTGACTATTAGAAAATGAAATGGAGAAGGGAGACAGTTAGGAGTTGATAGAATGTAAGAGTTAAATGTTGGAATCGAGCATTTGGAAGATACCAGGTTCTAACCCTGAGCCACGAAACTCAACAGGTGGCCTTGGATCTGTCACTCTCTCACAGCCTCTCACAGGGTTGTTTCAAGGGTGAAGTGGGAAGGAAGGGACCCATGCATGCCATGTTGGGTTCACTGAAGGGAAGCAGAATTATAGAATCATAGAGTTGGAAGAGACTGCAAGGGCCATCCAGTCCAACCCCATTCTGCCATGCAGGAACTCTCAATCAAAGCATCCCCATTGACAGATGGCCATCCAGCCTGTGTTTAAAGACCTCCAAAGAAGGAGACTCCACTACACTCCGAGGAAGGAGTGTGTTCCACTGTTGAACAGCCCTGACTGTCATTAAGTTCCTCCTAATGTTGAGGTGGAATCTCTTTTCTGTAGTTTGCATCCATTCTTCCGTGTCCTGTTCTCTGGAGCAGCAGAAAACAAGCTCGCTCCCTCCTCAATATGACATCCCTTCAAGTATTTAAACAGGGCTATCATATCACCTCTTAACCTTCTCTTCTCCAGGCTAAACATACCCAACTCCCTATATCATTCCTCATAGGGCATGGTTTCCAGAGCCTTCACCATTTTAGTCATCCTCCTTTGCACATGCTCCAGTTTCTCAACATCCTTTTTGAACTGTGGTGCCCAGAACTGGACATGAAAGTACATTAACACCTGGTACATAAACAAACAGTATCTCTTTGTGTAAAGATAGACATGCTACTAGGATGTAGCAGTACCTGGCTTTTGGTCAGAAATGGAGAATTGTCAAAGCCACAAATTGTAAAACTTTTTTGTTTGTTTGTCTAATAAACAAGCAGCATCTGAACATGCATGCGCCCCGAGCGAGCTGCGAAGACAGAGCATCCTCAAGACAGATCCAGGTGAGAACACATCTCTATGCTTTGGAGAAAGAAAGCAGAGTTTGCTGGTGTTTATATGCAGCTTTAGAGAGCCACAGCTTTCAATTTTACCGGTGGCTTTTCAATGTGAAAGGCTTAGAAACAGGGCGTGAAATCTTGATTCCAGTAGAAATCAATGTAGATCAATGTGGTCATTGGAGAACTAATGTAACTTCCAGGGAAAAGTGAGCAGTCCCAAAATCCTTCCAACATTCATGCTACCTGTTAGAAGCTCCTGTCAAAGGACTTAAAAAGCACCCTTAAATTTGGGACAAAACCCCTGAAAACAAAGAATGCCTCCACATTTACACCTCTCAGCTTCTCTTATGGCCCCTTAAAGACTTTAGCAAGCAATAACAGCATGTTGCAGAATCACTATGCGCTACAAGGCTCCAAATCCTGACTTCCAGTCGTGCCAAAAGAAAGCCATTGAAAGTGGAGTTGTGAATGCGACACGAGGAGAGCATCCCGGAGGCACATCCGCACACAACCAGCTTCCCAAATGTTATGCTAGTCTTTGACCATAATAAAATATATTCTATTCCCAAGTGTCCTAAGAATGATCATGAAACCATGCAACACTAATCTGGGGGGAAATGGAACCAAAGCTTCCACAAAGTATGTCAGGAAGGAGGCTGCTAACTACCTCCTGACAGTCAGGGCTGTTTGACAGTGGAGCATAATGGAGTCCCCTTCCTTCAAACATCTGTCAATGGGGATGCTTTGACGGAGAGTTCCTGCATGGCAGAATAAAGGGGTTGGACTGGATCAGGGCCCTTCTTGGGGTCTCTCCCAACTCTAGGATCCTGTGGTTCTAACCATGTATGCAGAAATTGAAATGTCGTGTTCTGCTAAAAGCAGATTCAAAATGTCAGTCCAACCCAGAGACAAAACAGCCAAACAACACACTGCTGTCATTGCCTTGCCTTGTGCTGAAGCACGCACTGCCCCAGGAGTGTGTTTTGCACACAGCAGAGGGACACGGGAATGTGGGTCTGACTGATGCCTCTGAGGGCCACTGAGGGCCACTGAGGGCCAGGGCTTAATGTCTAACTCCCCTCCAAAGGGGAAAACCCCTAACAGACAAAGCCTGGGCCAGAATCCTCTCCATGGCGCCCTGGGCCTAAAGAGGCCTCCATTTCCCCACTGAAGAGGCCTGGCTTCCCAGACTCGCAGCCTTCCCTCGGAGAGGAGGCCTGGCGCCCCTCGCAGCCAAAACAATGGCAGCCCGAGGAGGAGGAGGGCCTCGCCGAAAGGAGCCAGCCCCGGTCGGACAAAATGGCAGCAGAGGCAGCGGAGCCGGGGCCTTGGGCGAAGGCGAGGCCTCTCCTGCTCCGGGGCCCAAGAGGCCTGGCCCTCCGTGGCTCAAAGGGCCCATCCTCCGGGGCCTTGGCAGCCGAGGGCCCCGTCCCTCCTTCCTTCCTTCCCCTCCAGAGGCCGGGGAGAACCAACGCCCACCGAGGAAACAAACCCGGGAAGGAAGGAGGCGGAGGCCGTTTGTGGCTAAGGACTAAGGAGGCGCGGGCCTCGGTCTCCATTTTGAGACTGCCCGGCTCCCTCCCTGGCTCCCTCTCGGCCCCGAGGGCCCCAGACCCACCTGTGATGGTTGAGGGGCGCCTGGGGTCCGGGGCGGCGGAGGATGGCGGCGGATTGCGAGGCGGCGGCGTCGGCGGGGGAAGGATGCTCTCTGTCTGTGTGTCTCGGGCGGCGTCTTTCTCGGCCTCTGCTGCTTGGCTCCGCCTCCGTCTCCAGCGAGACTCGAGGCCTGCCCTGCTGCTGTCAATCCCCGGCCTGGAGTGGAGGGCTCAGCCGAGGAGGGAGGCGGGACAGCGGCCTCTTCCGAGACCTCCGGGGAAAGCAAGGGACACAAATGTTTCTTGTCTTTTAGGTTCAAATCAATCTCGAGTTTCACTTGGAATTTAATGTTTAATATCTCAATTATTGTTATATGTATTTCCCTCAACATTGACGCCTCCAGCCTTTGCTTTGGTTTGGTTTATAAACCAATGATGGTTTTAGGGCCTTAAACGCCAGTCCTGAGCCAGGTTTAAGGGGTTTTCTTTTAGGTCTCAGAGTTGGGAGAGAAGGCAAGGGCCATGCAGAAATACACAAAGCATCCCCAACAGATGGCAATCTAGCCTCTGTTTAAAAGCCTTCACAGAAAGAGACTTCAACACACTCTGAGGAAGCCTATTCCACTCTCAAACAGCTCTTATGCTCAGGCACCGCTTCCTAATTTTGGGTTCAAATCCATTGCTCCAGGTCCTAGTCTCTGGAGCAGCAGAAAACAAGCTTGCTCCCTCCTCAATATGGCATCCCTTCGAATATTTAAACAAGGCCATCATATCACCTCTTAACCTTCTCCTCTCCAGGCCAAACATCCCTAGCTTCCTAAGTCATTCCTCATAGGACATGGTTTCCAGACCCTTCACCATTTTAGTCGCCCTCCTTTGGGCACATGGCTCCAGTTTCTCCACATCCTTTTTGAATTGTGATGCCCAGAACTGGACACACTATTATTCCAGGTGAGGCCTGACCAAAACAGAATAGAGTGGCACTATGACTTCCCTTGATCTGGACACTATACTTCTATTGATGCAGCCTAGAATAGCATTGGCCATTTTAGCTGCCATATCGCACTGTTGACTCAAGTTCAACTTGTGGTCTACTATGACTCCCGGATCCCTTTCACCCGTTGTCTCATTCAGCCAAGTGTCCCACGTTCTAAATCTTATGCATTTCAGTTTTCTGCTCTAAGTGCAACGCCTTACATTTCTCCCTATTGAAATTCATTTTGTTAGATTTGGCCCAGCTTTCCAATCTATTGAGATGATTTTGAATTTTGATCCTGTCCTCTGGGGTATTAGCTATTCCTCCTAATTTGGTGTCATCTGCAAATTTGACAAGTATGCCCTCTATTCTTTCATATAGGTCATTGATAAAGATGTTGAATAGCACTGGGCCCAGGACAGAGCCCTGTGGGACCCCACTGGTCACTTCTCTCCAGGATGAAAAGAAGCCATTGTTGAGCATCCTTTGGGTTCAGCTGGTCAAGCAATTACAAATCCATGTAACGGTTACATTATCTAGCACACATCTCACTAGCTTGTTTGCAAGAATGTCGTTGGGGACCTTGTCAAAGGCCTCACTGAAATCAAGATATGCTGTATCCACATCACAGACTCCCTGTTTAATGATCTGCTCCAGAAACTTTCCTGGTATTAATGTCAGACTAACTGGACAATAATTGTTGGGATGTTTTTTCCCTTTTTGAAGATGAGGACAATGTTTGCTCTCCTCCAGTCTGCTGGGATCCCTGTTCTCCAGGTGCTCTCAAACTTTATTGCCAATGGCTCTGAGATTGCAGTTCTTTTAATACCCTTGCATGTAGTTCATCTGATCCCAGAGACTTAGGGCCCAAACAGACAGGCCAAAATAAAGCTGCTTTGGGTCACTTTGGAGGTAGGCTGTTTATAATGCTGCATATGTGGCCAGAAGCCACACCAAGGCCATGCTCCAGTCCTAAGGACTGGAGTGCAGCTTTGGCACAGCTTCTGGCATCTTAAGATATGTGTGTCATTTAAACAGCATACCTCCAAAGTGACCCAAAGCGGATTTATTTTGGCCTGTCTGTTCGGGCCCTTACATTAATATTGGCCTGTTACAGACAGCCAAAATAAAGCTGCTTCGAGTCACAGTGGAGGTATGGTGTTTCAATGATACATGCATCCTAAGAGTCCAGAAGCTGCACCAAAGCCACCTTCCAGTCCTTAAGGCTGGAGCGTGGCTTTGGTGCGACTTCTGGACTCTTAGGATGCATGCATCATTGAAACACCATACCTCCACTGTGACTCGAAGCAGCTTTATTTTGGCTGTCTGTAACAGGCCTTAGATTAACCAGGTATTCCTCTACTACCTCTTTACTTATTCTACTACCTCTTTACTTACTTATTCTTATTTCCCCCATTGTGTCTTCTGCTCCATTTTCCTCAGGTTGAGCCCTTTTCCTTTTGTGAGAAGATGGAGACAAAGAAGGTGTTGAGTAGTTCTACCTTTTCTCTGTCCCGTTAGCATTTCACCATCTTCTCCACTTATTGGCTCTACCATTTCCTAATCCTGCTTTTTGCTGTGAGCACTGCCCCCTACTGTCAGTTACTAGACATTCATCTCAAGGGATTACCTTTACCTTTACGTTTATACCCCAAAAGGCCATTTTTATTGTTCTTAACCTCTCTAGCAAGCCTGAGTTCATTCTGTGCTTTAGCTTTTCTGACTTTACTCCTACATGAGCATGCTATTTGTTTCAATTCTTCTTTAGTGATTTTACCATTTTTCTATTTCTTATGCATGCCCCATTTAAAATTTAACTCCTTTGAAAGTTCTTTAGTCATCCATCCAGGTTTCTTGAGACACCTCCCATTTTTCCTCCTTGTTGGAACAGTTTGAAGTTGTGCCTTCAGTATCCCCCTATTGAGAAACTCCAATCGGTCCTGAACTCTCTAAGGTCCAAAACACACTGCGGAAATAATCCAGTTTGAGACCACTTTAACTGCCCTGGCTCAGTGCTAGGGAATCCAGGGAACTGTAGTTTATTGTGGCACCAGAGATCTCTGACAGAGAAGGCTATATGCCTCACAAAACTACAGCTTCCAGAATTCCCTTGCTTTGAGCCAGTTAAAATGGTGTCAAACTGGATTATGTCTGCAGTGTGTTTTGGACCTGTTTATTGAAATCAGCTCTCCTAAAGTCTAGAATGCATGTCTGACTATGCCTGGCTTCTCCTTTCCACTGTATAACTCCAGGAGAACATGATCACTCCTACCTAAAGATCCCACCATTTGCACCCCATTAACTAGGTCATCCCTGTTGGTTAGGATCAGATCTAAAATAGCTGACCCCCTTGTTGCCTCTTCCACCTTTTGGACAATGAAATTGTCTTCGAGGCAAGTGAGGAATTTGCTAGACCTTGAGGATTTGGCTGAGTTTGAATTCCAGCAAATATCAGGATAGCTGAAGCCACCCATCACTACCACATCTCTCCTTTCGGAGTGTGTGCTCATCTGTTCTAGAAAGGCATCATCCAATTCCTCCATCTGACTTGGGGGTCTGTGCAGATGGTACCATACTGAAAACATCAAAGACTTGGCACAATCGTTAAAGAAGAAAGTTACAAGTGAGCCTAAATACCAAAAGTGTACCAGACCCTGTCCGGTTTTAGAAAGTAAGAGCGTCAGCCCTCGACCCTGGTTAGCACTTGGATGAGAGATCACCAATGAATATCAGGTGCTGTAGGCTATATTTCAGAGGAAGGAACTGGCAAAATCCCCTCTGAGTATTCCTTACCTAAGAAAACTATGAAATTCGTAAGCAACTTGAAGGGCACACAATTGCACACTTAGCATGCCTCAGGACTCACCTTTAGTGCATCTATCTACAGCTGTGTGTGAGAATTCATTCTCAACATTCACACAAGTGCTGACATTATACAGGCATTCAGTGCTCCGTGAGAGAAAAGAAAATTTGGTAATCATGGCTTTGGAAAGTAATATATTTGAAGGAATTTCAGTTGGCCAGTTTCTTCGCAAATCTCTGAAGAAATCACAGATCATTTGACCTTTTTTAAAACAGTTGAGGTCATTACAGTAGGAAAACTTGCACAATATATATTTATTTCCTAGCCTGTTATTTAGTGTCCGCAGCTAATTTTCTTGTGAAAATTGTACATCTGTATGTATGTGCCTTCAAATCATGTCAACTTATGGCAACCCCGTGAATTTTCATTGGCCATCCATCACCCAAGTACCAACCAGGGCTGACTCTGCTTAGCTTCTAAGATCAGATGGGTAAATACCTTTAGGGTATTTACCCGAGCTATTATAGTGAAACTGGCATCTGCTCCCACCGGCAGATGAGCTTTAGAGTCATTGTGGCACAGGAAGGGTTAATAGTAGACTTATAGGTAGTTTCACCTTACCTTGCTGAAGTTTGGGGAAAGATGTTTACTTACAGAGAACAGAGCTAAGGAGTAAGCTTTCCCATTACAAACCTACTTGTACAATTCTCCTAGCTATTTAAACAAGAGATGGGTTATGCTTGCGTACATCCAATTTTCTTAATTTGTTTCTCTACCCTGGGAATTCATTTTCCATAGGCCTCCCGCTGCTCAGGGACCACATTTAGCCAGCCATGAGGAACTAGACTTTTGGCTACAATTAGATATGTAGCTGGACTGTTGTTTAGCAGCTTTAAAAATGTTCGTTTCTTGCTCTTCCCCCTTATTTACTTCATCTGCTGCAAAGTGAGTCCAAAGTGTAAAAGTAGTTTGCCCTCAATTAAGGATGGAGAGAGGAGGAGGAAGCATCTCGCCCTTCACGGCAGGCTCAGGCAAAAGCAAACCTCTCCTCACTTGTTTCCTCTTCCTCATGGATCCCACTGTGGGAGAAAGGCAGGATATAAACCCTTGAAATAAATAAAATGAATGACCACACTTTGATGTTGTATGGCCATGTGTCCTGGTTTTCATCTGTGAAATGTTGGGGGGTATGGATACAGTAAATCAGTTGTTCAATAGTAAATCAACTCATGGACAATCCCAACTGATTCAATGTTTAGTCAGGACTAATAATAGGATTTAGCCCTTAGTTGCTTATGGCCTCAGCTGTACAACTTGCTGCAATGGTGTGCTGGACCAGATCAGTTTAAGGATTGGCATGCTTTCTTCTGCTGTAAGCCGCCTGCCACCTTACTTGCAACCAGCAATGCTTATTTACAGTGATGGGTGTTTGCAGTACCCCTGGAATTGCGGTCAGTTCCAATTCAGAATTGTCAGATGGCCTTTTTCCTCGGGCAGCACAATATCTTGCGGCAGCTCTACCAGCTTCCACAGGCAGCTGTTTTCTCCCCCCACTTCTGCCATAATCTGCTGATTGTATAAACTCTTCTTAAATCAAGTGCCAACAGTGGTGGCTGATTTGGCAGAAGGACAGCCGCTGAATACCCAATCCTCTGCAATGGGATTCCTTCTGCCTGCTCTGAAAGCAGCTTCCCAGCCAGGGCAAAGCTTGCCAGGGATAGATTTTCTATTTATTTGTTTCTTGCAATGATTACCAAACAACAAACAGGCGTGAAGCATCAGCTTAAAAAGCTGTCTCCGTCTGATTTAGCAAGCCTTTCCTAAACAGGTTCTTACCAGAGCCAATGCAACTTCATAGAATGACTTGTGAGTGTGGCTGTGTAAATACATGGATAGTGGATGTGGAGAATTTATCTGAAATTGCTTTTTCAAAAATGAAAATTGACTTTCAGGGGAGGGGTACTGAAAAGGAAACCAGCCTGGGCCGTTACTGAGCTTTCAATAGCAATATAAATAAATGTCTGCCTTTGTACTGTACCTTTAAATCACCCAATGTAGAAGGAAAAGAGGCAGATAGTTTCTCCAAGCCATGATTTATTTCTTTAATATTTTCTACCCACCTTCCATGATGTTCAAAGCAGGAACAAATGATGCCCACCCACCACCATTTTACTCTCACACTAATGCTGCCATGTACATTAGGATGAGAGATTTCATAAAACCATGAGCGTCTCCAGAAACAGACTTTGTGTCTGTTTGAAGAATTGAACCTGGGCCTCCAAATCCCTAAACTGACACTCTAACCTAACTTTTCTTCCATAGCGCCTGATGTCTTGCATGTGTGTTGGACTGCACATCCCTTCACCCCCAGCCAGCCCGATTGCCTGGGGATTACACAAGTTGTAGTCTGGTGTACTTGGAAGGTATATTACTGGGGAAGGCTAGACTAACCACTTCGCTATGCTGCTCCAACCAGCCTTGTCTTTGGGACTCCTGCTTGCAACAGTAGATAAGGGGGGGTCAGAAAATGGACCAGAAGGTAGGCAAAGGAGGGGGGGAGTTGACAAGGGATGCCACAAAGGCAACATGACATTTAAAAGGTACAGTATAGCCTTCTAGGTGGTAATCAGACACTCCTTCTAAGGATCATGTTCAATTTTCCATTCCCTAGAAAAGCAAATTAAAGCACAACTGCATTGAACAAGATGGGTTGTGTATTCCAAGTGTTAGGATGCCACCCCTAAAAACAAATAAATAGCAAGATAATGCATTTCTGTTTTCTATCTGTAGCCCAATACATTTGTCAAGAAAACATGGCTGAACATAGCCACACATCTTGAATGCACAGGGCCACCCAATCCTCAGAAGACACTGCAGCAGAAGATGCAACAAGCTGTTTGTCATCATAACCCTCATTTCCAACACATGGAGGATTTGTATACCATGCTTGTCAAAATGCCACAAGCAATTAACTCCTCCCTCCATAACTGTCATCTTCCAGCCTGTGAGGGAGTTTGACCAGGCAGGCCCGGCTCCATCAGGGCTAGCCTGGAAGAAGAGACTCCTCCCTCCATAACTGTCATCTTCCGGCCTGCAAGGGAGTTCACCAGGCAGGCCCAGCTCCACCAGGGCTTGTCTGAAGAAGAAGAGCCCTCCCTCCAGTCCATCTGCCTAGGTCCAGGCCCCAGAGGGAGAGAAGAATGCTGGACCTGATCCCTTCCCCCCCCCCACCATTCCCTTCTCCTTTTGTGTCGTGTCTTTTTAGATTGTAAGCCTGAGGGAAGGGAACCGTCTATTATCCCCTCTGTTGTAAGCCGCCTGGATTCTCAGTGATTGGGCGGCATATAAATAAATCCTACTATTATTATTATTAATTTAAAAAGTGTCTTCTAGTCTTCCATGTGCAAAAAAGAAAAGAAAAAATATAGAGAGAGAAAATGAAAGAAAAAGAGAGATGGATGATCAGGGGTGTGGGAAAGGAGAATGACGTTGGTGGTGTTCACCACATGGAGATCAACATTTGACAAGTATTGGAGGACATCCACATCAGCTCCACCAGCCTGAACTGCAAGTAGCCAAAAGCGAAGCCGGAGAGGACATCAGTAACGTGATGTCGCCCAACCATGATTCGAGAAAGCCCCACCAAGAACGCCCAGAGGATAAGCAAGACTCGGAGTGGGACAGCCAAGACCAGGTGGTTGAGAAAGAACTTGGACACCATGGCTGCCCGGCTGGCGTGACCGGCAGGAAAAGCATAGACATCCATGGTCAGGTAGTCCAAGATGCCTGGGCTGACATCATAGGGTCCTTTCCGCTTGGCCATCTTCTGTAAGCCGGCAATAATGACAATGTCCAACAGCAGGGCTGTAGAGAAAGAGACCAAAAAAGATATGAGATGCTGGAGACAAAGGACCCATCAAAACTCAGGTGGAAACCATCAAATAACAAATGGACTCCACCAATGAGTACTGTTTCATATTAAACCTATACAGCAGCAGTGCTGAAAATTTGGCTCTCCAGCTATTTTAGACGACTTTCCCCATAACTGGTACAAAGGCAAAATGCCTCCCTGCCTTTAAGAGGGCTTTCTGGGATAGTTTCTTTAAAAAAAAAAGTATTTAAAGTATTAATTTTGGTCATCCCCAGCATAAAGCCAAGTGCTGCTCTTTCAGCTTTGTACCACTCCCCCAAAAGCTTGTACCGATAAACATGCAGGCTGTGGAAGTCGGCTCAAGTTTACAAAAGCTCACACTACCAATTTCTTTCGTTCAGTTAGTCTCAAATGTGCTACGAGATCCCTTTGCATATTGATTTTCCAGACTAACATGGCTATGTCCTTGTACTGAGCACCCATGTTTTTAATGACCCATCACAGGGTTTTCTGATACTGAGAATGTGTGACTTGCCCAAGGTCACCCTGTGGGTTTCCATTGTCAAGCAAGGATTTGAACCCTAGTCCACTGCCCAAACCTGCACAAGACTGTAAGTCTGCATGCAGAGCTGACAGTCAAAGTGATCTCTGCCCGTTACCTGGCATGGAGAAAGTCACAGGGAGATGTTAAGCATGTCATCATACGGTGGGACAAGGCATCTCTTCCTCCCCATGTCATAACCCAGCTCAGGTTCTTCCACACCATCCTGTACAACTGTGTTACCTACAATCCCAGCCCAGGTTCCTAGGTCTGCCACCCTAAAATGAATCCACACACAAAACCTTTATGGTTCTGTGGTGTCAGCAGCATGGCCTTCAGAAATAGACACATGTGGTGCCGTCACTCTAGGTCCAGAGGCTCATATTCCCTCACAGTCTCGAGTGACCTACATACCAACCCAGACTTTGGTTGGATCGACTACTGTCGCTACCATCATTCCTGTCATATGGCCAAGCAGAGGTAGGACTGGGAGTTACCCAGCAACAGGGGAGGCTACTCAGTCTCTCATCAGTAGCTCCATCTTTCTCTCCACCATAATGAAGGTGGCCAAATGCAAAGGAGAAAGGGTGGGTCAGAATTAGATTGAAATGTATTTGTTGTTCATTCATTTATTGGGAGCCTTTCTCCCAATAATTTATTTATTTATTTATTTCATTTTTACGCTGCCTTTCTCCAAGAAAGGGACCCAATGCAGCTCACAAATAAAAACATTTTAAAAACATATTACAATAAAAACAATTAAAAACATCAAATAAAAACAATATAAAATTACATACATTTAAACCACAATACCCACTCCATATAAAAGCCACCCCATGATTGCATGTTAAAAGCCTGCCCAAATAAAACCATTTTTGCTTGTTGATGAAAGGCCAGAAGATAGGGGACCAGCTCAACCTCCCGAAAAAGGGGGTTCCAGAGGGTGGGAGCAGCCACCGAGAAGGCTCTCTTGTGTCCTCACCAGCCAAGCCTGCGATGGTGGCGGGACTGAGAGAAAACCTTCCCCTAAAGATCTTAGGGTTCTAGCAGGTTCGTATGGGGAAATGCGTCTCTCAAACAGTCTGGATCAAAGCCGTATAAGCAGACTCATGGTGGCTAACAACCTGTTTTAAAACAATGCAAATTAAAAACTATATAAGAACTTCAATAGTAACAGAGTATAAAGTTATTTAAAAACAATTCAACAATTTATTTATACAGTGAAAAATATTAAAATTCATTAAAAGATTATAAAAGTGGCCTAAAATACCCTAAAGCCACCAAATCCCATCTGATTTTGGAAGCTAAGCAGAATCAGCTCTCGTCAGTTTTGATTTATGGGAGACTGCCAATGAAAACCAGGTGATTAACTTATTTCAGAGGAAGGAACTGGCGAAACACCTGTGAGGATTCCTTGCCTAAGAAAAACCCACAAAATTCATGGGGTCACCATGAGTTTTCAGGTGGCTTAAAGGCATGTACGCAAAAAAGACTAAAAAGGGGCTGTGCATACCAATGGGAAAGGCTGGCATGGGGGAAGAGCTGGGGTGTAGCATCCTCACAACGCAGACCCAACTCCTCCCCCCAATTACAAATCCATGTAACAGTTACCTTGTCTAGCCCACATTTCACAAGCTTGTTTGCAAGAATGTCATGGGGAACCTTTTCAAAGGCCTTATTGAAATCAAGATATACTATATCCACAGCATTTCCTTCATCTATCAAGCTGATATTTACATAGATTAGATAGACAGACAGACAGACAGACAAGATTTGTCTGGGATGACTTGTTTCTCTGAAACCCATGTTGACTTTTTGTGGTTATAGCATTGCTTTCTAGACTCTCTGTTTTATGATCTGCTCTAGAATCTTTCCTGGTATTGATGTCAGACTAACTGGACAATCATTGTTGGGATCCTCTCTTTCCCCCCTTTTGAAGATGGGGACAACGTTTGCCCTCCTCCAGTCTCCTGGGACTTCTCCTGTTCTCCAGGAGTTCTCAAAGATTATTGCCAATGGCTCCGATATTATATTTGCCAGTTCTTTTAATATTCCTGGATGTAGTTCATCAGGTCCTGGAGACTTACATTCATTTAGATTAACCAGATATTGCAATACATATTCTGTGCTGAAATTCCCCTATTCTGTCCTCTGCTCCATTATCCTCAGGTTGAGCACCATTTGCCTTTTCTGAGAAGACTGAGGCAAAGAAGGTGTTGAGTAATTCTGCCTTTTCTCTGTCTTCTGTTAGCATTTTGCCATCTTCTCCATGGAGTGGCCCTACCGTTTTCTTCTTCTTCCTTTTGCTGCAGACATATCCACAAAAGCCCTTTTTATTGTTCTTAACCCCTCTAGCAAACCTGAGTTCATTCTGCGCTTTAGCTTTGCTGACTTTACACATGCCTGCTATTTGTTTGAATTCCCCTTTGGTGATTTCCTCCTTTCTTATACATGTTCCGTTTAAAATTTAGCTGAGTTAAAAGTTTCTTAGTCATCCATCCTGGTTTCTTGAGATACCTCCCACTTTTCTTCCTCATTGGAACTGTCTTAAATTGTGCCTTTGGTATCTCCCTTTTGAGAAACTCGCTTCCGTCTTGATCTCCCTTCTCTTTTAGTATTCCTGACCATGGGTATCACCTCCAGTATTTCTCTAAGCTTATTGAAATCAGCTCTCCTAAAGTCTAAAATGTGTGTCTGACTATGCCTGGCTTCTCCTTTCCATTGCATAACAAACTCCAGGAGAACATGGTCACTCCTACCTAAAGATGCCACCACTTGCACTACATTAACCAAATCATCGCTGCTGGTTAGGATCAGATCTAAAATAGCTGACCCCTTGTTGCCTCTTCCACCTTTTGGACAATGAAATTGTCTTTGAGGCAAGTGAGGAATTTGCTAGAACTTGAGGATTTGGCTGAGTTTGAATTCCAGCAAATATCAGGATAGCTGAAGCCACCCATCACTACTACATCTCTCCTTTCGGAGTGTATGGTCATCTGTTCTAGAAAGGCATCGTCCAATTCCTCCATCTGACTGTGCAGATGGTACCATACTGAAAACATCAAAGACTTGGCACAATCGTTAAAGATGGTTAAAAAAGAAAGTGCTAAGTGTTGGATATTAAGAAAACAGAAAAAGTAATGAACATGGAGAAGTTACATAAATTCAATCTAGATGATGAGGAAATTGAAATACCCATAGCTTGCATGCACCATTGATCAGAATGGAGATTGCAGTCATGAAATCACAAGGCTAGGGACATTATCACACCCGTCCTTTTCTTGCTGCAGTCACCCTAGTAATAATAAAATGAAACTATGCTGCTTTCTAGGCAGCCATCACCGCACCGGTCTTAGTCATGCAACCAGGGCTGCTGCCCACTTTGCACTCTCCTTGCCCTCTCCTTTAACCCTGCCTCCCTCTCTTATGCCTTACCTAGCATGACTTTAGGTAGGTTTTGCTTTCCAACTTTTTGTGCCATTCTGGAGCTCTGCAGCTGCAATTTAAGTTTTATAGTTTTTTAAAGCTTCAGCTGAGGCTGCAGAACTGCAGAGCTCTGGAAATGCCAGTCCATTCAGGGGTTCCCTTGTGAATGGAAAGGGACAAGTGGGGAACAGGGCAGCTATGGGTGAGAGGCAGTTAGTATCGCCAAAATGAAACCTCGGTTAAAAGCTGCATGAGGTAATAACCAAGGACTGGGAAGGGCAGGTATTAAAGAACTAGACACGATCCTCGGCTGTCAAACTATATAATTGAATAGTAAGGTCAGGATGGTCCATCTTGTCATATTTCCAATTTCTATGTATGGTTGTGAAAGCTGGAAAAGGCTGTTAGGAAGAAAACCAACCCATTTGAGTTTCACAGTATCCACAGAACTCTGGAGAAGAGCCAGAATTCTCTCTAGAAGCTAAGATAATTAAGCTGAGACAGTGTTACTTTGGACATATCATGAGAAGACATGGTTCATTAGAAAAGACAATAATTCTTGGTAATGTGAAAGAGATTAGGGAAAAAGGAAGACTGCATTAACAGTGCACAGACTCCATCAAGGAAACCACAGCTACCTTGCAGGGTTATTGGTAATATGGTGACTTGGAAGCCTTTCATTCATAGGGTCGCCATTATTTGAAGTCAGCTTGATGGCAATAAAAAACAACAGTAACAAAATGTTCAGCCTGGTAACCCTAGACCATAGAAGGTTTTGCTAATTTTAAAATTTCAGAGTTGTCCTTTTTTTGCTTGTAAATATAGTAAAATATTACTATATAATATTTTACTATATAACACTATGCCAGAAACCACTCTAGCAGTAAAAAGAGGCACTTTAAAAATGGATATGGAAGGAGAGCCAATGTCACATGCAATTTGCTCTTTGTCAGTGCTTTCAGTTTATCTGATGAGACAGGAGCAGAAGAGGAATGGAACGTGAGCAAGAGACCTCCATGGAACATAGAGAAGGAAAGCTGTACTGCAGCATCCAGCAAAAAGAGAAAAGGGCGAGATTTATGTTATGCTGTTTGATGGATATGGACATCTCTCTCACATCCCCAGGCTGTGGGGAGAAAGTAGGAAAGTATTAACAAGAGGAAGAAAAGGCTTTGCTTGGCACTTACTCTCTCAATCTCCCTCCCTCTCTTTCTCTCTCTCTCACAGCCCCTCCCTGTCTCTTTTGGTCCTATGCAACATTCATCATTTATCCCACTTTGCTGAAGATCACTAAGATCACAGGAGGTCAAGTGGAGCTGAGACCCAGGAAGAGAGAGTAGGGGCACACACACCTACTTGTATTTCTAGGTCTAACAGTTAGAAACAGGAATATTCCTTATACTAAGTGTGTGCTGCTCAGTTCTGTCCATGCTGCAGAGAAGCTGAGCCAAGAGAGGAGGGATGATGAGAGTATGCATCATTAATCAATCATGCCCTGCAGTAGGTTTGGTAGGGTAGTTGTGTAACTGCAATGAAAGTGGTTTAAAGTAATATCTTACTGCAGGAACAGCAAGAAGAATCTGTATTTCCCAACAGGAAGAGAATATACTTCTTAAATTGTTTCTCAATAGTTTAAAAACCAAGGAATAATTTTAATCTCAAATTTGTATTTTTATGCATACTATCCAAAATATTTGCATAGGCATATATTTGAATGTACATGGGTGTTTTTGTGTGCATGTCCACATGTATTAAATAAAACACTTCAGTAAGAAATGCCCAGCGAGTGATGTTGATCTCTGTGGAAATGTAGCCATAAGGATGCCCTAAGTACTCCCTGTTTTTCACAAGAGACTACCAACATTTTTTTTTCTTGACTGTTCATTTTCTGGCCTTTCTTTTTGCCTCATTTCTTGAAAGGCGTTGTCTGCTACATAGAGAAATAGTTTGGAGGTGAGGACAACAATTGGTGGAATATGTGCTGATGTCCTAAAGGTGTGCATTGGGGAAAGAGTAATGATCTAGGAAATACGGAAAGGGAAGGCATTTTTGGAGGATCAGCCTGCCAAAGCTAATGTCACAGTTCTCCCCTGAGCCCACCTTAAGGTAGGGTGGCCACTTATAGATTGACAGAAAAGTGGGAAAGCCTCACACATGAAGATAGAGA
>NC_056528.1:21798710-21856532 GCF_019175285.1 Sceloporus undulatus | reverse complement strand
TTTGCATAATTTAATTTAGAAACACTGCCCAAGATCATGCATCAAGATGTGTACTTGTATCACACTGCAATGTCTCTGCATCTACATCTTCTGATGCTACTCCTCCAAAACACACCTTGTAAGCAGCACAATACCCTCATCCACATGGTCATTTCCATACTGTTGGAGAACAGAAATATAAGGGGAAATGTTTCCAAGTATTTTCCTGCCACTGGACACACTGTAAGGACATCATCTGCAAAGAGCTTGCAAGGTCCTCCAGAGGCTTCTGCAGATGCTTGTTGTAGTACAAATTTGATAACAATGCCCTCTATTCCACCACCATTTTTTAACAGAACTCTGTGGTGACTCAAAGTGACTTCCATCAGTTAAAAACACTGCTAGAAATTCACAATTCTAATATAGAAAAGTTAAAATACAATTAAACTATCAACAGAATTAAAAGCAATGTAAAAGGATACGCTTTAAAAACCCAAAATACAGACAATTCACTATATTATTAAAAGCCCCTTCCTCATGAACAGTTAATTTCCAAACAAACTGAAACAAAACAAGTTTTTGCCTGCCACCAGAAGGATGCACCATCATTCAGAGGGATAGAAGGGCAAACCAGCTCCATCAGGCCTTATCTGAAAGAAGACCATCCACTGTCATCCAGAGGGAGATGGAGAGGGCCGCCCATCTATCCAGCCCCACTGTCAGGAAGTTCCTCCTAATGTTGAGGTGGAATCTCTTTTTCTGTCATTTGATCCCATTGCTCTGGGACCCATTGCTCTGGAGCTGCAAAAAACAAATTTGCTCTATCCTCAACATGACATCCCTTCAAATATTTAAACAGGGCTATCATATCACCTCTTAACCTTCTCTTTTCCAGGCTAAACATACCCAGCTGCCTAGGTCCAAGCACTGGTACTTGAAAATCTGATTAACCCATGATTTAAGAAATACATATAGCAGTAATGGAAATCCATTTTCCTATGTTAGCTACGTACACTACCCGAAAGTACCACCACAAGTCCCAGGGGCCTGGGAGAGCAGGCAGTGGCACAGCTCTGTGGCAGCTGCAGGACTCCAGCCATGTGGCCCTCATTCCCAGGGCTGCAGGAGGGGTGAGTGGCAGCCAGGGGGATGGCTGGCCATGTGCAGATGCTCAGCTGAAGTGAGCAAGCTGTATGCTCAGAGGGTTTTTTTTGGGGGGGGGGCACCTGGCAATATGGGGAGGACAGTGAGCCATGTAGTTTTTGCTTGGCAGCTTCCTGTTCACTCCGCCCTGTGTACACTCTGGAGGACTCCCAGCCAGGGCATTGGGTCCTTGGAAGGATGGAGAGGTAATATGGTGCAGTCAGGCCTGACACTTGTGGACAGAACTGGGGGAGCTTCAGAAGTGCCCCTTCTATTTTCCCCCTTCCTTCCTCTTTCCCTCTTCTCTCTCTCTAGCGCTTTCCTTTCTTTTCCTTTTTATTCTCACTTTTGCTTCAGCCTTCTTCACTGCCCAGTCTCCTTCTTCCTATCCTCACAGATTTCCTGTCTGTATACTATTCTACTGTTGCTTTCCCTAGGGGTGCTTCTCCTTGTGATGCTTCTCCTGGGAACTTCTTCTATATATGGCTCCTTCATTGCAATACTGATTTCTCCTCATGGTTTGTTGCTTTGCCTCATTCCCTATTATATAACCATAGTCCTCTTGTCTCTTTTCTATTGCATGCCTGGCTAACCCTCTTTCTCCACGCTTCACCCGGTTTAATTTGTCATGTACCTATGCCTTGGGGGGTATGATGAGCTTTCTGCCTAAATTGTTTTTTGGGGTGGCAATGTTTTGCTGATGTGAGCTGCTACACTTGGGGCTTTATAATAGCTTGGTGATCAACTGTATCTCCATTGCCCTGACTGGCAACCCAACCTTTTCCAGATTCCACATCATGCCTTGGAGCAAGTCCAAACACATGCTTTCTCTTCTGCTGCTGGCAGCAGGCAGTCAGCCACTGCCCCTAAGAAGGCCAAATGCAAGGACGATTTCACAGCCCAGTTGGCGCAACTGAGCAGCAGGACAGTGTTGGTGGAGTGGGTCACACAGGTTGGACATTTGCCCTAGGGTCCGCAAGAACCTCAGACAGTGGTGGTTAATAACCCTGCTGCCCCTGCACATGCCTTTCAGGTGGCACTGGCAGTGACTGAATCACCTAAATTAATGCCTTGCCTGCCAGTACTATGGCCAGCCAACAATTGCTGACATTCTCCAGTTAATCAAGGGCCCGGCCCATCTGAGCCACCCTATGGCGATGCATCCTTCCAGCCAGACACTGAGTACTTCTATTCAGCTGACCATGGCTGAACTGTATGAGTTGATTCAGGGACTGGCCTCCACCAGACGCACTGGGGCATCAGCATCCAGAGTGCCCACCAGTAGAGGGGGGCCTCAACGTTCCAGTGAGCCTCATCTCCTCAGGCCATTCCACCTAACATGCCGGCTAAGGCATCAACTGCAGTAATGGAGGGGGGCGTCATGCCAGTTCATAACTGGTGTCTGCTAGTTCACAACTGAATGATCCAGTAGTGTAGCAGGTCTTGTCAAGTCGAACATCAACAGCAGGTATATCATGGTCCTCCTCAGTCATGGCTGGCTGTAGTATGAATTCCCAATCCAGCAAATACTGGGGCACTCCAGGCAGGAGGATTGGACACAACAGTCATGGAGGGGAGGAAACTTTTCCCCTGCTCTAGGAGATGGGTCACCTCATCAGTGGTCGGGACCAGCAGCTGTGGTGGCCCCTCAATGGCTCCATCTATGGAGCAGGTCTCTCCCACCTTGATGGTGATCAGGGGGCATGAGATGCTACTGGGTGGAGAGCAGTCATGCACAGCCCCCTTCCCTGGGGCTGGCACAGTGGGTGGTCAGGTGGGAGGGGTGTTCCCTATGTGACACCACCTCACTCACCAAGGGCACTGGTGGAGTGCATGTCTGAATACAACCCATACATGAACATTTCAACATCCCACAGGGAGCACCTCCTCCCAGGCATGAAGGAGCACGTCTAGAAAAGAGGGGGAGTACGTTGATGTTTCTTCATTGCCTTTTTGTGACCCCAAGCCCAGGGTAGGTGTCAAAGATGGGGTTCTCCTTAAGCTCTCCAAGGAATTAGAGCAGTTTAAATGTCCAATAGTAGAAAGGAATTTTTCTCAGTTGGCTAGTGGGGTGGACCATTTATGCAGGTTTAGTAACAGAGGCACATTCTCACTGTCACCAGGAGTTGTTCAAGTATCCAGTCATTATCCTTAGATGTCATAACACAGTGAGGGATCCACATGGCTCCAATACAATGAGCAGTTCTGAATGAAGTCTGCCATGAACCCAGCCCTCTCGTGGGATTGTAAGCATTCTGAATTGTGGTCTGACATCATGGTGTGCAACTGAACCTTCCCTTGCAAACGTTGCAATAATGGCTATGTGCCAGTGGGCAAAGAGTCAAAAGGGCCTGTCTCAGACAGGAAGGTGTACTCCATCTGCTGCAAGTAAGTGAAAAAAGGCTGGCCTGCAAGTATGGTCAAAGATGCACCACCTGTACAGAAGTCATCCCAATGCCTCCTGTTTCAAGGGTAAGTGAGGAAGAGGAGGGAGTAACACCACAAGCAGAGGTGGTCATGGTGGGCAACAGTAGCCAAGAGCACCAACTCCCATTAACATAGGAGTACTCACCACCTGGTTAGCCATGTACTCTAGGTGGGATAGCTCAGACTATATTCTATGTGGCTTCACAGAGGGATTTTGCATACTATGGCCCGGTACAGACCACCCAAAAAGGGCGGTCTGCTGGGGCCTAGCTTTGCTCCGTGGGGAATCCGCAGCCTCCAGACTGTAGGACTTCCCCGTGGAGCAAAAAGAACACGCAAAAAGCGGGTTCTTCTTCCGGTGCGATTATGATGCTGCGGTGCGCCAATGGCTCACTTGCAACATCATAATGGCGCCGCGATGTGCGGATGCTAGGCATCCTGCATGTAACAATGGCGGTGCCCATCTGTACAGGGCGCCACCATTGTTACGCGCTCATCACGTGCTAGGGTTGAGGCATATGTGGGCGGAGCGCCCTTGGCCAACCCTAGCACATGACGAGGTCACCCAATAAGCCCGTCTGTACCAGACCAATATACAGTTAGCCCTTGGTAACCACAGATTTTTTATCCACAGATTCAAGCATCCACAGCTTAAAAATATCCAAAAAATATATAAATCCCAAAAGTAAATGTTGTTTTTGTCATTTAATATAAGGTACATAATTTCACTATGCCACTGTGTATCATGGCACTTGTGCATTTAAAGATTTTGGTATCGTGAGGGTCCTGGAACCAAACCCCAGTGGATATCAAGGTCCCAAAGTACTGGGAACTGGACATTTCATTTCACGCTCAGTTCAAAATAATAATAATAAAAAATACTACTTATAGGAGGTAGAGAGGGACAGACTAGCCAAAACAAAAGGCTCCCTGGGAGAATATTGGGTCTGGACACGGAGTTGACGGACACAGTGGCTCAGTAGTTAAGACACGGGCAATCAGAAGGTCAGCAGCTCAAGGCCCAAATGTTGTGTGATGGAGTGAGCTCCTGTCACTAGTCCCAGCTTCTACCAACCTAGCAGTTCAAAAGCATGTAAAAGTGCAAGCAGACAAACAGGTACCACTACAGTGGGAAGGTAACACAGTTCTGTGCAGTTGTGCTGGCCATGTGACCATGGAGTCATCTTTAACAATACTGGCTCCCTCAGCTTAGTAACAAAGATGAGCATTGCCCCCTACAATCAGACATGACTTGACAATCATGTCAAAGAGGAAACCTTTACCTTTACGCATAATTGCTTTTGTCTACACCTCAACTCTCACTGCTGGTTGTGATGCCCAAGAAAACACAGGGTGAGTACCAATTAGTTCATAACCTCTGTTTTCCTAAATATGATTTGGTGAATGATTCCATAGATCTGGCTCTTTGCTCAGTGAGGTATGCATCTTTTGACATAGCAGTCAGGACCCCAAGGAAAAGGGGCCCTCTTGGCTAAATGCAATATTAAGTCAGCATTCTGGCTTCTTCCGGTGCATCCCGAAGATTTTGATTTGCTCAGTTTCTCCTTTGAGAGGGCATGAAACTATGACAAGGCAATGCGAACGGGTGGTTCAGTCTTGTGATTTGCATTTGAGCAGTTCAGCACATTCAAGTGGTGCACAGTGAAGAAGTCTGGCAATCACACAATTACACACTACTTGGATCATAGAATCGTAGAGTTGGAAGAGACCACAAAGGCCATCTAGTCCAAGCCCCTGCCATGCAGGAACTCACAATCAAAGCATCCCTTGTCAGGACCATGTTGAAACAGGTCTGACAAAATGACAATGATGTGGCCACTAGGTGCAGCTGTGGCGAAACATAGTACAGTTCTAGTGGCAGATATATGTGTCAGCATTTAAACAGTGCATCATAGGAATGTTGATGCAACTGCCAACTGACATTCTCAACTGTCACTGAGAGAGTGAGATGGTTGGTGTTATTGTGACTGCTTCAGAGGTTGTGTTGGTGGAGTAACTTGTTGATGAGTATCCAAGATGGATGTCTGATACTCAGTGTAATCTTTGTAAATACATAGTTCTCTGTAACAAAGATTAAAGAGCCCTCCTGTTGAGAGAAACCTCGTTGTCCTGAGATTCATTCCTGTGTGAGAGGAAATTTGCCACGCAACTCAGATTCTTCACACACCTTCTTTTGGGCATCTTGTCCGCATACATAAACTCTACTTGTGTTCACTTCGACAAGGGTTGTGAACCCAGCATGCATCTTTCCTTCTTCCTGACATCCCTGACAGATGGCCATCCAGCCTCTGTTTAAAGACCTTCACCACCCTCCGAGGGAGTGTGTTCCACTGTCTAACCGCTCTTACTATCAGGAAGTTCCTCTTAAGGTTGAGCATACAAATTACAGTTGTGACCATCTGTAGAACCCATGAAATTGGTGTCCAGCCCCTCTTTTGTCCCACGCAACTGGATTTTGAGAGAGAGAGCTCCAGTTCTGATGCAAAGCTTTGCAGCCATGCCTAAAGCAAACCTCATGGTCACAAGAACAAATCCAGAACACTCGCCCTCAGACTATGATGTGGGGGACTGGTGATTTTTCTTTCCCAATGTGCCAAAGGCCAGGACCCGCTGGCTACTACTGTTTCTGTCTTTACAAATGCCCTTTCACACAACACTATTACAGCACTAAGATTCCACTTTAACTACCATGGCAACATCCTATGGAATTATGGGATCTACAGTTTAGGAATGGGTATTTAGAACTCTCAGCCAAAGTGATTGATTGCCTCCCCAAACTTTGTAGCTGAGGAAGGAATTGAGTGTTCCTTTCCATTATCCTGGTCTAGCTTTCTAACAATATGATGCTGAAGACATCTTACAATGCTTAGGAAAGCCGAGGACTTTGGCAAGTCTGCAGTGAGGTGGTGGTACCTTCTGAACAAGGAAAAGTAGTTGCTGACTACACCTCTCTTTACACCTTTGCTGCCTAAACCTCAGTGACGGTACTTTCCAGAAACTCATCAGGCATTTGGGTTCAGAAGCTCCACTTGATGGACTTCCAAGTTAATTCACTGTCTGTGATATTTTGGCTCATTGCAGTTCAGAAACACAAGTTCAGTCAAGTCAGAAATCTTTTCTCAGAGCATAACAATGTTGTCAGGATTGAAGCATTGCCAATTACATGGCGTATTAAAAGCACACAGCAATTCAAACAGCAGGCTTACATGCCATTGTGTTCCAACCTTTCAAAACATTCCTCTTCCCAGGACTACCCCTCTTTTCCACTCCATATCAAGCGTTCCCACAGAACTGTCAGCTTGTATTTCCTCCTGCTACAGCTACTGATTAGCTCCAAGGAAGATAAACCATCTTTCCGCCCAGCCTCACCAACAGTGTAGCATATCCATCACGCAGTAGGAAGCATATACAAAATATATGGTTAGCAAACACGGTAGGAACTACGATCCTGATGCTGCCTCAGATGGAGTCACATACATATATTGGACCAAAGCCTAATACATTTTGAATAATCACTGTCCACTGTATGCTGAGAAAGATGTCATAACTATGGGCCCCATACAGACAGGCCAAAATAAAGCTGCTTCGGGTCACTTTGGAGGTATGCTGTTTAAATGATGCATGCGCCCTAAGAGTCCGGAAGCTGCGCCAAAGCTGCGCTCCTGTCCTTAGGACTGGATTGTGGCTTTGACATGGCTTCTGGCTTCTTAGGCCACATGCATAATTTAAACAGCATACCTCCAAAGTGACCCAAAGCAGCTTTATTTTGGCCTGTCTGTATGGGGCCTATGGCATGAATAGGGCTACCTTAAGTCTACATGCAAAGGCAACCTTATCAGGCACTTCTATATAGGGTTGTGAAAGGCAGACAGTGAACAAAGCTGGCAGGAAGAACATTAACTCATGTGATCTGAGAACAGAGCAAGCCTGAATTCTCTCTAGAAGCTAAAACTATTCAACTGAGGCTTTTGTACTTTGGGCATGTCATGAGATGGGATGATTCATTAGGAAGGATGATAATGTTTGTTGAAGTGGGAGGCAGTTACAGATGGATAAACTCAACTGAGGTAGTCACAGCCCTGAGTCTGCAAGACCTGAGCAGGGCAACTGATCACTAGGGATCTCAGAGTCTCATTCATAGGGTCAAAGTCAACTGGATGATGGCACATAACAATAACAGCAGCAAACTATCATTCAGTATCTATTCCACCAGGTTGGAGAACCCCAGAACATTCAAAAGCACCTTCCCACCTGGTATTCAGTGGTGGCTTCCCATGCAAGCACTAACCAGGGCTGATCCTGCTTAGCTTCCAAGAGCAGACATGATCTGGTGCCTAACTTGTGGGTGCAACTACTAAAAAGGCTGCCTCCTTAAATACCAGATCCCATTGCTCCCAACTTGTGGGATCCCTTCCCATGGGAGGCTCATTTCACCCCCTCAGTGCCCCTTTTCACTAACAGACCTTATGATTTGGGCAGGCCTTTGGCTTTTTGCTTATGAGGCAGAGGAACCTTATAAATGGAGCGTATGATATTTGTATCATTCTACTATGTTTTATGCAGTTTAGTGTTTTTTAATGGACTGTTTCCTTATCTTTAAACTTTTGCATCCAATAGGATTTTAGCATGCTTTGTCCTTAACTTGATACGAACTGCCTTGGGTCGTGTACCAAGAGAAAAACGGGGAGCAAAAGGAGTAAAACTGCCTTTGTTTTAAAGGGAATTGACTAAAGTTTGCAGAAAGGGCAGAAAGCTTTCAAGGCTTCCTTTTGGGGGGGGGGGAGAGGTGTTGAAATCCAGTGGGTTCCTCCAGATCCTGGCTGCTGGGCCACTTAAGATCCTAGAGTTGGAAGAGACCCCAAGAAGGGCCCTGATCCAGTCCAGCCCCTTCTTCTGCCATGCAGGAACTCTCCATTGAGAGGTGGCCATCCAGCCTCTCTTTCAAGGCCTCCAAGGAGGGAGGCTCCACTGCATTTATGGAGTTATAATATCATATCATAAGCCCAGCCTGGCTTTTTGGCCCCCACTGCTCCCTGCCAGCCTCCCTTTGGTCCTGGCCTTCCCTGGATCCTCCAAGGGCCCAGCCACACTCTCTCCTGCCGGGCGCCTGACTGACCGAGGAGGAGGTTGAGGAGGACCTCCTGTCCGGCGAGGGTGCTGCTCCTGGCCAGGCAGAGGAGGGTTCCGGCCAGCCAGGGGACGCCGTGCCCGGTCAGCCCCAGCAGGGCCACCATGGAGCGGGCCGAGGCCCACGAGGAGCCGCTCCTGGCGCAGACTCCCAGACGCTTCGACAGAGACAGGTCCACCGCCAGCAGAGAGCTGTACGCGATCCCGCCCACGGAGGGGTTCAGCTGCATGCAGTTCGCCTCGGGCGCCGGAGGAGGAGAAGGGGCCGCGGACGGAGACGGAGAAGAAGAGGGCGCCCCGGAGGCGGCAGAAGGAGAGTCCTCGGCCGGGCCCCGCTGCCCCCGCTGCCCCGTCCTCCGCCCGCCGCCCCCAGCGCCCCGCAAGGGCTGGCTGAGAGAGAGGAACTCGGCCCGGGTCAGAGGGTGGCCCCGCTCCCGCTCCCGAGCCCGCGCCCGGCTCTGAGACGACGCCGGCATGATGATGGCGCCTCCGCCGCCACCGCTGAAGGGACTCAGGCAGCAGAGCAGAGCAGAGCCAGGCCTCAATCGAGGGAGGAGAGGGCGGGGCCTATAAGGGGCGGGGCCTGATGTGGGGGCGGGGCCTAGCCTGACGAATCAGGAGCAGCGCCGTTTGGGCGAAAGGGCGGGAGACGGGTCCCGCCAGAGCCCAGGCCCCGCCCCCAGAGGAGGAGGCTGCCACTCAGAGCAGGCGCCTGTTACGCTTTGCCAGGCTCCCCTGGTGACTCTGCGAAGGCTGTTAAACTAGGTCCCTTAAAGGTGAGGGAAGAAGGAGCAAGGCCCTCAGTTTCACCTGGAGGCCTAGAGTTGGAAGAGACCACAAAGGTCATCCAGCTCAACCCCCTTCTGCCATGCAGGAACTCTCCATCAAAGCATCCCTGGCTGTGACAGACAGATGGCCATCCAGCCTCTGTTTGAAGACCTCTAAGGAAGGAGACTCCATTACACTCTGAGGAAGGAGTGTGTGCCTCTGTCGAACAGCCCTGACTCTCAGGAAGTTCCTCCTAATGTTGAGCTGGAATCTCTGTTCCATTGTTCTGGGTCCTAGTCTCTGGAGCAGCAGAAAACAAGTTTGCTCCCTCCTCAATATGATACCCTTCAAGTACTTAAACAGGGCTAGCATATCCCCTCTGAACATTCTCTTCTCCAGGCTAAACATACCCAGATCCCTCAGCCGTTCTTCATATATATTAATGTTTGGAAATCAAGGCAAACATTTCCAAACAGGGGAATAACTTCAAGGCACATCTGTTCATGCTGTGAGCCACTGCAGTGGGTGCTTCATGCACAATCATGCTCAATGGCAGCACCAGGAGCCCGGCCTCGGCTTTGGTCCCAGAAGCCTTAGGGCCTGGGACCCTGGTGGGAAGAGCCTCTTCCGCCCAGATTATGGCTTGGCCAGGCAGGGAACTGGAGAAGGCGGGGAGCCCCTGGCAATCCTTACTGCTGTGATTTCTCCAGGGGCTTCATATTTTGAGGGGAAGCCACTTGGGTTGATGCGCCATGCGCCACAATGCAACCCAGCAATGCTTCTCACAAACAGAAAGAAGTATGATGGCTGCTACCATCCGTATTCAATTGGGATCTTAAGGTTTTAGTTGTAGTTTATTCCCAATTGGCTTTAAGGTGCCTTGGGTCCCATGCCAGGAAAAAGGCGAGAGACAATTTTAATCAACCAGTCAGTCAAGCTGCTAGAAAGACGAAAGAACCTTGTACATCCTTACTAGCGGAAACCTATTAAAGGAATAGGATTTGTAAAATCAACACAGTTGTCAGCCCTATTGAGGTAAAGTCTTCCAGAGGTTTAAGGCCCAAAGCCAAGACCTAGGGATGACACCTCATACATTGTAGTACCATGACCCCTCTTTAACTGCTATGGCTGTGACCTATGGAATCCCAGTGTTTATTGAAGTACTAAACCCATTGTTGTTGTTATTTTTATCCCATCTTTTCCCCAGATTAAGCACTTTGGATAAACACCTGAAGCTTTAAACATAAAGAAGACATCAGAAACTTGTGAAAACCAGTGTCTGAAATGCTTCCTGTAATGCGGTGCTTTGAAAGGAGAAGAGGAGGAGGAAACCCCGGATTCCTTGAGGTGGTCGAGTTGATCCCTGGCCACTTTGCGCAAGTTCAAGAAGTCAGGAGGGCAGCTGTCTGGAGATGACTTGTGGGATGTTTAAGCAGAAATAGCCCTGCTGGCTGCCCAGCGGACCTGGACTGTAAAAACAGGCCACTGGACTCAGATTTCAGTGGTGCGCTTATTTTGATGGAAGTGGTTTGATTGAAGGCAGCAAGTGGCCGCATGGAGTCTGTGGCCACGTGTGGCCCACCTTAGCTCTTGTGTGCATGAAATGAGAAAATAAAGAAAGGGCTTCGTAAGATAGAATTGATCCATGCTTGAAAATAGGTGTCACTTTGATTTATATTAATGACACTATCGCTTCTTCTTTTTTAACCAGAGGAAGACATCAAACAATAATATGCTCAGTGAATCAACATTTTGAAACAAAACAGTTGGAAAACATCGCCTGTTATTTTGGCATCCAGGTAGAAAAAACAGAGTGCTGTTTCCTTCATCAGAAACACACACACAAATGGAAATACACAGAAAAGAAGATGACCTATCCTAGTTGCAGACTGAGACATCACAACAAGCCATGGTTAAATAATTCAGCTATAAACCCATGGCTTCTAATCCCGATGAATGGCTGGTTGACAAACCATGGATTGTTTGAGGGGATTAGTCTTGACACTAGCTAGAGTTCAACAAATCTCAAGCTGTTTTGCTGTTAGGTAAGAATCTGGTCACAGTTTCTTGGTGTGAGGACTTTGAAGATGCATGGCACAAGTCTACAAAAGTGCAAAGGCTGCGTTCTGAAGCATGGCGAATAATACTATCTCCCATCGCCTGCTCAAAATGTATTCCCTCAAGAGTTGGTCAGTCAGAGGTATTGTCAAACACCATCAGCTCACAGAAACAGCCTTTCTGTTTCTTTTGCGAACAAGATGATTTGGATCACTAGTTCTAGACCACCAGTTCAGCAAAGATCGTTCTGAAAGATGTAGTTTATTTTTTGGGTAAACCAATGCCACCAGAATTGGCTGGTATAGTTTTATATATAGTGTGGGGGGGGGGGGAACTGTTCCTATTCTATAGCTATGGACATGTGGCATTGTTTCTTGCTATATTAAGACATAGACAGAAGCTCACATCCACAGCAGTATCCCTTTCATCCAAGAGATACTAGAAGGCACAGTTCCCTAGTAACCACATGGTTTAGAAATGCCTGGGGAAAACATTCCTTTGTTGCTAAGAAACATCACTGGATCTCCTTTCCTTTCCAAGGCCTGAGCCAAAGCATTGATCTTGCAGAGGAAATTTGGGGGAAAGTAACTGCCTCTTTCAAAAACAAAAACAAGATTAGTCCACAAACAATAAGGAAGAAAAAACCCAGATTGATGAACCCATTGAGCATGTGTATGCGCACTAGTGTTCATTACCATCCCATAACATTTCTAAGGTGCAACCTTTTCATAGATCCATAAGCATTCGGAGGGACCCAAAGGCCCTCTTGTCCATCCCATTGCCAGTGATGGAATCCGCCATCATCACAGCAAGGCCCCCAACCAAGGTGCTCTATTGAAGTCAGTTGCTGTGAAGCCAGATTCAACTTAGGGCCATCCATAAGAGAGATGGCAAAGAAACATGGGAGACATAGGGCTTCATGGGAAAAATGAGGAGAGGGGGGGAACGGGAGGGTTAAGAAGCGATTATCCCAGACTAAACATGAATTTGCAATTACAGTTTTCACACACATCGCTATGAAATGGGCCATAAAGAGGCAATAAACTGCAACAAATCATTTTCGGGATTTCCCTGTGAATGATTTGTTGCTGTTTACTGCCTCTTAATGGCCTGTTTAATAGTAACGTTGTAGGAAAATCTTAATTGTGAATTTGCATTTTGCCTGGGATAATTGTTGTTTGAACCCCTGATTTTGCCCAATTCCCCCCGTGTGATAAAGTCCATATAATTGGAAGGGGTCCTCTGGTCCATCAGGTCCAGCTTTCTGCTCAGTGAAGAACCTTCAGCAAGAGCATCCCCAGCATCTGTCCAGCCTCTTGGAAGACGTCCAGAGGAAACCCTTCCATTGCCAAACTACTTATTGTCAAGAAGTTCCTTCTAACGTTCATTTTAAATCTACCCTCCTGTCACTTCAAAACTTTACTCCTAGTCCGATGCTCTGTACCACCTCCTCCTCTCTGTGGCAGCCCTTGAGGTATTTAAAGAGGGCAGTCATGTCACCCCTCATCCTCTTCACCAAGCCAAACTTGCCTAAGTCCTTCAACTATTCCTCCTTGCTTATGTTCTCCATAACAACTTGAAGGCACACAACAACAACAAAACTTCTTACCATGTTTGTCCCCCTTCTCTGAACTTGCTCCAACTTGTCTACATCCTCCTTAAAATAAGGTGCCCATAACTGAATATAGGATGCAAGTTGAGGCCTGACTAATACAGAATATGGTGACTATTACTTCCTGCAAGTTGGAAACTATGGTTCTATGAATGCAGGCTGATATAACATCTGACTTATTTGCTGCATCATCACACTGCTGGCTCATGTTCAGTTTATAATCAATAATCATTCCAAGGTCCTTTTCATACGTTGTACTACTGAGCCAAATATCCCTCATCCTATACCTGTGTATTTGGTTTTTGTGGCCTAAATGCAGAATGTTGCATTTGTCTCTGTTGAATTTCATTTTATTAACTTCAGCCCAATTTACCAAGGTCCTTTTGAATTCTGTTCCTGTCTTCTAATGTGTTAGCTACCCCTCCCAAATTTGGATCATTACAAATGTGATCAGGATTCCCTACACACCATGATCTACATCATTAATAGAAATATTGAAGGCACTCCGCTTGAGACCTCTTTCCAGACTGAAGCACAGCCACCAATGACAATGCTTTGAGTATGGTTTTCCAACCAATTATGGATCCATTTGATGGAGTTTCCCTCTAAGCTTGCTAATCAAAATAGCATGGGGACCTTATCAAATGCAAGGACTGCAGAACCCACCTCTGTGTGAGTAGCTTAGGAAATGTGTTAGCTAGAGCGTCTAGGCTTTTGTTATGTTTATCCTTTGGATTGACAGAAATGAACATCTTGTAACTATGTATTCTGTACCTGCGATGCCTTAGCTCGGTTGTTGCTTGCATAGGTTAGCAAGGGAGGGAAACTATAAGTCCTTAGCAAGTTCCAGTGTGTGCTAAGGGCAATTCATTGTAGATTCACTGGCTGGTGGCTAGAGGATCTCAAGGGATCTCATTCAGCTCAGTAGGGAGTGGGAACAGAGACCCAGGAGATTAAAGGATCTGCTGGGGCTAAGGGCCAAGAACAGGGTGCTGTTTAGTTGCTTGGACCCCCAGAGATCATCGTACCTCCAAAGGAGACTCCACCAACCTCCGAGGGAGTAGCTTGTAGATTATTTCCTTCTCTGACTGTTTCGAACATTGAAAACTTTTGGGTTTTCTAAAACTTTTGGGATTTCAGATTAGTGGTCTATATTTTTACAGTGGGCCTTCCTTATCTGTGGACTTGCCATCCATGGATTTGGGCAAGCCCACATTGTCCCCAATGGCAGTGTGTATGCAGCTACACTGCCATTGAGGACAATTGGACAAAAATCCCTTACCTCCCTTCCCTCCCTCCCTCCCTCCCTCCTTCCTTCCTTTCTTCCTCTCTCTGCCTCCAGACTTGGCTTTGGGGGCAGAGTCTGGCTCCTAGTCAGCCAGAGGGAGCCATGGCCAATGCTTTACATATTGACTGATGCATTGCCCATCTCTTTCTTGCTTCTACCTTGAGCCGGCCATAGTTTGGTCTGACTCTTGCACCTTCCAGTGTGGATTCCTAAGGCGATGGGGACAGATGTTGCTGCTGCCTCTTGGCTATTTTGGTCTTGCAATTTGATTCCTCACTAGAGTCTATTTTAGCACCTTGGAGAACTCCCAGCACATTGCACTCCTCACAGAAGAGGGAAAGGCTTCACCCCTTAATGCTGTAGAGTAGACCTTTTTCCTTCTGATGGCAGCTCTTCTCAATGAGAGTTGAACATCTGAATGTGTGCACATGATCACATGCAAGTGTGTGTGCTTGCCCGCATGTGCGCACACACACATACAGAGTCAGAAAGACTTTGGAACCTACTTGCAAGATCTAGCTTTCCTTTCTCTCTCTCTCTTTTCTTTTAAATTGAAAACCCAAGATCCACCAACTGCAGCCTTGTGCAATAGGCAGACACTTAGAATTAAAGAATCCTGGTCCAAAGACTTAATTCTGAGTACCAGAACTGAGCATAAGTCACATAAAAACCCACCCTTGGCTACCCTTCATACACAGCAGTGCAATTTTGGGCAGCTGGATATGGAATTTCCTTGCTGTGAGGACTCAAAAATTCTTGCCGATGAAGAACATCCAGAGATTACTCTGGATCTAGTTCATGTCCACCTGCATTGGGAGATGTGAACCAAGAAGCTCACAACCTCCAACGTTTCATACAGGAAAACTATGGCGTATGGGCATGCAGCAGCAGAAAGTGGTCAGCATGGGAAAAGTTATTAATGGGGAAGAACAGGTAAGGTAAGAGAGGATGCCACAGTTTGCTTTTGCCTAAGCCTACAAGGAAGGGCAAGTCTGCCCCCTCCTCTCTCCTCCAGACTACAAATCCCAGGATGCAGCTGTGGCAGTTAAAATGGAACGTCAGTGCTATCACTGTATAGTTTGCAAGGGCATCTGGATAGGGGATCCATTTTGGGAGACATACCAATAGGTTTCCTTCTGTTTTGGTGCTCCCATTATTCATTGAGTGGGGAAAGTGTGACAGACCAGCGTTTCCATATTGCAACTCTATAGTCCAACTGCCATTGCCTCGGCCTTGGAGGGAGAGAAGAAGAGGCAGGCACAGCTCCACCACTGAAGGCATTCATTAATGATCTTTTCCATCCAATGGGTTGTCCTTAGTTTGCAAAAGGAGTCTTCAATAACAGAGTATCTTGGAAGTGTCTCATTCAAAGGGGTGCCATCAGTCTAAGCCAGTACTTCTCAAATAGTGGGGCGGGCCCCCCAGGGGGGGCGCGAGGCTCCGTAAAGGGGGGCGTGAGGCTCAGGATACAGTGTTATGCAGAGGTGTACTTATAACAATTTTATAGACAAATGATACTATTTACAGTCGTGTGGGGGGCGCGAAATGTTTTCTTCTTCCTGGGGGGGCATGACAGAAAATAATTGAGAAGCACTGGTCTAAGCTGACTTGGTGGCAACTAAGGTGAACCTGGTGATGGAAAGCAGGACTTGCCATGTACCAGTGGACCCTGCAGCCATGATGCCGAAGGTGTTACAGATGCAGCTGCTGATGCCTTCAGCACCACAGACAGCCCCAAAGCACCTTCATGCAGGTCTCCTCCTGGGTCACAGCTGCACTTGGTCCCATTAACAGACATTGGGCCCAAACAGACAGGCCAAAATAAAGCTGCTTCAGGTCACTTTGGAGGTATGCTGTTTAAATGACACACACATCTTAAGAGGACAGAAGCTGAGCCAAAGCTATGCTCCAGTCCTTAGGACTGGAGTATGACTTTGGGTTGGCTTCCGGCCTCTTAGGACACATGCAGTGTTTAAACAGCATACCTCCAAAGTGACCTGAAGTAGCTTTATTTTGGCCTGTCTGTTTAAGCAGCATTTTGATTAGCTTCTGTATGCGGAGGTGAGGACAGTCAGAGAGCATCCCGTCCTTTGCCTCAGGCAGCAAAATATGTTGGGTCAGCCCTGCTTCATGGAAGGGAAGCATCCCTCCCTTTCTCATGTGTTACTTGCTGTCAGAAGAGACGACAAAGGATGGCGGGGTAAGGGCAAGCTTTTTATTATGAATGTGATACAGTGGTTAGAGCCCTGGGCTTGAGAGAGAGGTTCTAGTCCTCAATGAGCCACGGAGCTTGGAGATGTGTCAAGAAATGCAGAACAGAATGGAGAAAGAGGTAGCAGAGGAAGGCCTGGCTACTCTAAACAAATGCAGGGCACTGGGGCCAGATGAACGGCATCCAAGGGTCTTAAAAGGACTGGCGGAAGCAGTCTTGGAACCACTGTCCAGTCATTTTTGGGAATCCCTGGAGAACAGGAGAGGTCCCAGCAGACGGAGGAGGAGGAGGAGGAGGAGGGCAGGCATAGTTTCATTCTCCAAACAAGGAAAAAAGAGGACCCAAATTATTATGGCTGTCAATACCAGGAAAGATGTGAGAGCAGAGCATGAAAGGGTCTGTGAGGAGGAACTCTGTGGCTGCGAAAAGGGAGCCCTGGTGCTGCAGTGGTTGGCTGCTAGCATTGCAGCCCTGGGCAGCCAGGAGGCTGGGACTGGGCTGCCAGGCAGGGCTCCAGGCTCTGCTCAGCCTTGCCTCCCTCCTTCCATCTGCTTTCTAGGGCTGGGAAGGGACCCGGCTGGACTCTGGTTGCAGCGGAGCCCCCTCCCTCCCTGCCTCCCTCTGCGGCGCCACCTGCCTCCGTCCTGGGCTGCCTGGTGCCTGCCTCCCTGGGACTCAAGATCAGGGCTGGCGAAGGGGCTGCCTCCGGGGCCATGCCTCCTCCCTGCCTCCTTCTTCCTCCGAGGGACTCTGGCGGCAGCAGCAGCAGCAGCAGCAGCAGCAGCAGAAGAGGAGGAGGAGGAAGGGCGGCTGCAGAGGAGGCGCAGGAGGGGACACCGGCTGCGGATGCTGCTCTTCCTGCAGCTGCTGCTGCTGCTGCTGCTAAGCGCTCCCTGCCCGGCTGCCCTCCTCCCTCCCTGCCTCCCTTCTCCCGGCAGAAGGAGCAGAGGGAGGCGGCGGAGGGAGCCCCGGGGTCTTCCCCGGCTGCCTGCTTCCCTCCTCGGGGCTCCGTCCGTCCGTCCGTCGGGGGCTCCTCCGGGCTCCGTGGCTCCGTCACTGGCGGCCGATTGTGAGGCGGCGCTTGGGTCACTGAGGAGGAGGAGGAGGAGGAGGCGGCAGGGCTCCACTCGCCGGCCCCGGTCCTTCAGCCTCCGCCGGAGGAGAGGAGAGGAGAGGAGAGGAGGCAGGGGCCCAGGGCGCCTCCGTCCGGGGACGGCGCAGGTACCTGGCTCTTTCTGGGGAGGGGCTCCGGGGAAGGCAGCCCCGGCTGCTGGGAGGGGAAGCCCCGGCTGGCTCTTCCAGGAGGGAAGGAAGGAAGGAGCCCAGCCGGGGCTTCTCCGGAGGAAAGTCTCCCGTTAATCCAGGGCTCCCTCGATGACCCCAAGAAGAAGGAGGAGGAGGAGGAGGAGGAGGAGGAGGAAAAGGACCTGGGACAACCCCCGAGGCTTCCTTTTCCGTCTGGAGGCACCCTTAAGATCATCATCATCATCATCATCACCATCATTATTATTATCACCATCATCATCATTAGACAATGATTGGAGTATTTATATCCTGCTGCAATTGAAAGGACAGAAGAAGGGAAGAAGGCGGCAGGATCCGTAGCAGACGCTTAATCCACACTGGAGAAATAACCCGGTTTGGCACCACTTTAACTCTTTCTTGGCTCTGCTCCGGACCCACAACAAACTCCAACTCCCAGAATTCTATAGCCTTGAGACAAGGCAGTTAAAGCGGCACCAAACCGGGTTATTTCTCCAGTGTGGATGCAGCTAGGCTTCCTTGGTAGAAAGGGCTACACAATGAATGGTGTGTGTGTGTGTGTTTTAAGGTGGCACAGAACTCCAAAAGGGAAAGACAGTGCCTTGTCTAGACTCCCCTCTTTCCTTCTGATCTCTCCCAGATTCCCCTTTTCAAATGCAAAACAGGGACAACTTGATGTGCAGCAAAAGCCTGATTTATTATTTATTGAGCCGTTTGACTGAGTTGTTTTTTGTGTGAAATGCCATATTTTTCCGAAGCGGAGACCCAGAGAGAGGAGGCATGCGCATGTGTTGATGCACAGATGTGCAATTCCGGCTTTTTAGGATTGTAGTGTTCCTTTACTTTTCCTTTAGGAGAAGAAATAACCTCTTCCCCTTTCCTTCCTTCCTTCCTTTCTCTTTCTTTCTTTCTATGAAGGGGAAGCGACTGCGAGTGAAGTCCGGAAGCCAACGCTTCTTGCTTTCGCAGAGAAGCCGAGAGAGCGCAAACCAAAGGGGATGTATCGATGATTCATATCGATTGTCGGCATCCTGGTTTTGTTTTTTGTTTTTAAACTAAAACTGTTAGGAATCCAAAGAAATATATCCAACGGAATACAAGGCCTGTTTGCATCGGAGAGCAAAGGACAGAAGAGGATCAACGCACTGAAGCATCACAAAACCGTTGCCGAACTCTCCAAGGCTCTTCCTTTTCTAGACGGTACTTTGCAACCTATTTATTGCACAGAGGCTTCCCTGCAAAGGCTGCCTTGACAGAGTCAGGTTGTTGGTAGGGATCCTTCCTTCCACGATGAATCTTCTATCCTATGGATATCAGTTTTGAGCTAACCGATGAGGAAGATATCTGGAGCCTTTGGGGAATCGCGCTGGTGTTGTGTGCCATGGGCTGCATCCAGAGCATCAGCTGCAAATCCAAAGGCTTCCCGGAGAGCATCTCTGTGACCGAAGTCAAAGCCTCCATCGACCCCGTGCCTACCAACATCGACGAATCGTCCAGCGTGGTGCTGAGATACCGGACGCCACACTTCCGGGCTTCCGCTCAGGTGCTGGTGCCTCCTTTGCCCAAGAAAGAGACCTGGATCGTGGGATGGATCCAGGCCTGTAGCCACATGGAGTTCTACAACCACTACGGGGAGCATGGCATGTGAGTCACATAGAGATACTTGTGAGGGCTGTCTGCCGTGGTAAATGTGAGGATATGTGAGTTCATCTTCAAGAAGAACGTGTCAGCATTCATACACACAGACACACTCCATATTTGCAATGGGAAGTAGGTTCTCTACTCTGACTGGCAGGAGCTCTTCAGGGTTTAGGGCAGATAGTCTTCTTTGGCCTGATTCCCACTACCTTTTAAACCGGATCGCAAATCGATTTGAACCGGTTGAATTGACCCTGGTTCCCACTTGAATTGATTCAATGAAGCAATTCGGAAGGAGGGCCACGCGCAAGGCCCATTTAACTAGCATCTTTTTTGATGCTGATGTTTTCCGCGTCTTTTGGGATAAACCGATTCCACGCAAGTGTGAACCAGATGCAATGTGTATTGAAATTTGCCCTTTGGCTGGCTGGAGCGGGTCCATTTTGAATCGATTCATTCATCAATGTGAACCACACTTGGGTTATTATACAGGGGAAAATGCGATCAGGGCCCATGTAGCGGGAACCACACTCCGCTGTCAAAGTTGTGTGATTTCTGACTTATGGAGACCCAAAGGTAAACCTATCATGGGGATTCTGAGACTGAAAGTGTGTAACTTGCTGAAGTTGGTTTTGGTGGGTGAGATTTGAACACTGGTCTCCAGAGATGTAGTCCAGTATTCAAACCACTCTGGATTCCCCAGACCCATACTACACAGTTAATACCACTCTGATAACACTTTAACCGCCATGAACTCCATCCTATGGAATCCTGAGATTTCTAATTTGGTGATGTATTTAGGATTCTCCAACAGGGATGTACGCTTGAGATTTTGGATTACCTCTCTGAACTACAAATCCCAGGATTCCATAAGATGGCACCACGGCTGCTAAAGAGATATCAGACTTATACAATTCCACAGTGTGGATGCACAGGGTTGCAGAGAATGAGGGAAGAAGAAGAGGAGGAGAGTCAGATAGTTTGCTAAGACTTGTGTGCCGGATGGCAAATGCTTGAGAAGCTGTGGTTCCCTTGCTGGCACTGGCCTCTTCTTCGGTTTTAAAAACAGGAAGCCTGGGAGGAGGTTCAGACCTTGATGATGCAAGAGCAGGAAGGGAAGTGAAGCTCATAGTGCATCCCAGGGCCAGAGCGCCATGCGCAGAGAAGGCCAGGGCTCCTCTATGCTTGTGTGAAGAAAAATCTGTTTGTCCTGCTTCGCTGCCTTCTGCAGCAAATAGTGTGGGGCAGATTTCTATACAGCTTCTGGTGTTTATGATCATGCCATGGTTATACTATTCTTGTGAGTCCAAGGTTGTCTTCACAAGATTGAAGTAGGACAGGCACAGAGAGTGAATGAATGGGCCAAGGTTAGTCTTGCCATGTGAAAGCTGGAGAGAGGTCATGTACTTTTAATGACTGTGTACAAGAGGGGATTTCAGCAGTTTTATTTGCATGACAATCAAGAAAAGAACATTTCTATATCACCATCAAAAATACAGGAGACTTCTCCAGTCTTTACATTGGCAATCCTACCACTGAGCAATGAAACACACTGGGTGGCCCCAAGTCGTTTGCCATATTGAAAATTGGAGGAGGTTAATGTACTTTTAACCGTCGTGGAGAAGAAGGGATTTCAGTAGGGGTTGCTTGTTACCTGGCTGTGTGGCGAGCAACACCTGCTGAAATTTCTCTTGTACAAAAACATCACAAGTTTAGGAGCCCTCTCCAGTGTTCACTCCGGCAACTCTGAGAACCTAACTCTCCCCGCTTCAGGTCCAGCCAATGAATCACACTGGGATGGATCCTAGTATTTACCAAGACGCTGTTCTCCCCCTTGTAGCTATTCATTTGCTGTGTGTCCAGTTGTCCAGTCCAGGACAGATTCCATCTCACCTCAGAGCTACAGCTTTTTATAACTTAAAAGAGAAGTCCTATATACATCTCGACTGAAAATGCCTTCCCTTAAGACCATTGGTTTTGGGGCTTTAAATAGATAGAAGCAACCTATTAATTTTATTCTTATTTATCTAAAATGCTTTGGTTTTCTATCATGTTTATTTATATACATAGAAATAAATTAATATATATTGAAGTAGGATTCAAAGTGGCTTGCAAAATTTAAAGCAGATATGGATAAAAACTCATTATCAGTAAAACAAATCAAAAGGTTTAAATATACTCCAACTATTGGAATGTGAAGAGCAATTGAAAACACACCTAGTAAAATATCAAGAGGTAAAAACAGTACTATTAAGAGTGGTTTATTACAGTCAAGAGAAGGATTTGCTCTGAAGATATCAAAACTTGGGTGAAGCTTGTATGGGAGACTATGGTCCTTCATATTCTGAAGCCTGGAGCTGAGCCATAGAGGGATTTATAAGTCATAACTAGTACTTTGAATTTTACTTGGAAGCTGTTGCAAAGAGGAAGTCATTTGCTCCCGGTAACCTGCCTTGGTCAAGAGTCTGGCTACAGCTCCTATGGCCAGCTGACATTTCTGAATACTCTCCAGACACCAAAGGCAGTCCCATGTTCAGCTATTACAGCTATTACAGTAATTCAACATAATGCAGTGACGGAATGCTTCATTATGTGGTGATCCATGAGCAGGTTGCACATTGCCAGGAATGCGCGCTGTTGTCGCACTAGCTTGCAAATGCATTCCTGGCTATTTCAGAAGGCAGGCTCAGGACTGGATCCAGGAGTATACCCAAACTGTGGACCTGAATCACACCCAGCCTGCAAACTCTGGACCCCCAATCCCAGCAGTTTCCTGTATTTGTTAAACAGGAAGGTGCCACCGTGCTCTTCTTTTCTTTTCTGTTACCAAACTGCAAGTGACCATATGTCGCTAGACTCCTTAAGATTTGTCCTAGCAGCTCACGCTGTTGTCATGCTCAGACCATGCAGGGAATCCCTGGGTGCGATAGGCAGGAAACGCTGCATGGTGTTTGAGGGTGTGATTCTTTGGGGGGAAATTGGCAATGCAAGAAGAGCATTTGAAAAGGGACAGTCACTTGGAGCCTGTTGGCTGGAGGGAGCAGATGGCGTTGGGCTGGCTGCACTGTTGCCAGCGAAATCTCTCTCCCTCTCCCTCTGTGTATGCGTGTGTATGTACATGGATGGATTGAAATGTCACTTTGAGAGAAAGCTGCTGTCTAGTTTGAAGAATGCTGGTAGGAAAAGCATTGGTAGGAAAGCTTAGCATAGCAGCTCAACCAGCTAGCGGAAAAGAAAACATTGCAAGGTGAGAAAACATTGCAGGGTGAGGAGGAAGTGGGAAGGAGTGAAAGAGTGAAGCATGACTTAGACCTCTTTATCCTATATGCAGCATGCAGATCCACAATAAACATTCTGGTCCACAAGGGCCAAAGGAGCATTGCAAATCTACAACAGCCACACACACACAAACAACAAACAGCAGAAGCATCCCATCTAGTCTTTCTCTCATCCTCTTGCTAGTAGTTCCTACGGATAACATTTTAACCCCACCTATCTTCTTACTTTGTGGAACTGGAAGCAGTGGGTTCCCATGGCCCCATTCATTGACCAGGAGCAAACCGGTTTAAGTGGCCTCCAAAAGGTTAGACCAAGGCCTGTAGGAAAGGGTTTTTTTAAACAAGAGGTTCCTAAGGTTCAGTCAGAGATCAAAACTGAAAAACAAACAAACATTTTTTGAATTGGAGATTTTATACAGGGGTTCCCTGAGATGTGAAAATTATTTCATGGTGTCCTCTAGTGTTCAAAGGTTGTGAAAGGGTGCCCTAGACCAGTGATGGAGAACCTTTTATAGACCGAGTGCCCAGACTGCAACTCGGACCCCACTTATTTATTGCAAAGTGCCACGTCCCTCTGGCTTTCTAGTAAGAAACTCTGGCAAACTCTGTGCTAGGGCGACAGCATGTGTGCCCACAGAGAGGGCTCTGAGTGCCACCTCTGGCACGCATGCCATACGTTTGCCATCACTGCCCTAGACTATGCCTATGACATGGGTATACTGATGGCCTGGAAGGAAATAGGAGAGGATAGTTTTGGGTTTGATTGTGCATTCGTGTTTCCTCATTCATAGAATTTTGTAATAAGACCAGATGTTTTCCTCTTCTCTGTCACTTCTGCATTCTTTGTCTTGGGATTGTAAATCCATTAATGAGGAAACACTAACAGTTGCATGCCCCCTTTTTTGGGGGCAATGTAGGGAGCTCTGCAAAAGAGACAGTTCTCCCAAAGAAAGATGTCGTAGGAGGAATTCCTACCCTAAAATATTAGGCAAATATTTACAAACCAGATTTCAAATTTTGGGATTTCCAGACTGAAAAATTCCCAACTCACTCAGAACCGATTGTTCTGAGGAAGAGGAGGAGCAGATCACTTGAGCTTAATTGAGGAAAGGCATGATATAAATGCAATGAATACATATGTAATATTGCTGAACGTTCCTTTGCCATTGCCTAGTTTCAAAAACATGCTGCCATTAGAAACAATTTCCAATAATAATAATAATAATAATAATAATAATAATAATAATAATAATAATAATAATTTATATTATATATAGAAGTGGTATATGCAATATTTTACAATTGTAAATGTACATAAATATATACTGTTAAAGGAGGAAATAATGACAATAGTATTAATACATTAATATAAGAAAAGAGTAATTAAAGTATTTTGAAGTATCAAAAATATTTTAGGTTAGAGAGAGGGAAGTCATATTAGCTTCTATTTTGATGTTTGTGATGTCTATGAAGGTTATGTAAGTGTATTGTAAAATCCTTTGTATGTTTGTTGTGCCATATTATGTCATTTTTTGATTATTTTGTTATCATTTTTAAGGATAACAATAAAGATGTTTTAAAAAATAAACACTTCCCTATGGGGTAGGTCCAGGATTAGTCATACTTATGGCAGATACCCCATTAGACTCTGTGAGGCTTGACTTGGGCATGGCTGGCATCAGGCATTGATTTCATTGTGCCAACTCCTAAATACAACTAAATTAGGGCCCTGTACAATGAATTTCCAGTTAGTATTGTGTCTTCTATTTTGGCGGCTGAAGGCAAGTGAAGCAAAGGACAGGACTGCCCTGAATTTGCCAAGTGAAAGAGGGTTCATGTTTGGGGTGGCAGAGGCAAAAGCTGGGTACGAAACTTGAAAATGAATAAATGACACATGAGAGCAGAATGGAATCATGGAGTGTAAGGGCCTGGACAGGGCAAAATAAAGCTACTTCGGGTCACTTTGGAGGTATGTTGTTTAAATGATGCATGCGTCCTAAGAGGCTGGAAGCCGCTCCGAAGTCATGCTCCAGTCCTAAGGACTGGAGTGCAGCTTTGGCACAGCTTCTGGCCTCTTAAGATGCGTGTGTCATTTAAACAGCATGCCTAGTCCAAAGTGACCCAAAGCAGCTTTATGTTAGCCTGTCTGTTCAGGCCCTAAGAGACCATGTAGGCCATTTAGTCCAATCCCCTACAATTACAAAAGAATACAAAAAGAATCCTACAAAAGGATTTACAACTAAAGCACTCATGGAAAATGACCATCCGACGTCTGTGTAAGAGACCTCTAAAGAAAGAGGGTCTGCCATCTTGCGAAGCATCAAAACAGGTCTTACAGAAAAATAAAACGTCAGCTTCGTTAGCCACAGAAAAGGAACTTCCTTGTGGTTTCTTCTCAGAGAACAAAAGGTCTCTAAAAATAAGTTAAAGTAAAAACACAACAACCCAGAAAATGTTAATTTTTTAAAAAATGAACGAAGCCAGAAAAACATTGCTCCGATGCTCTCTCTCTCTCCCTGACAGACCTTAGGGCCTTTTAACTTAATCTGGTCCTGGGTGTCTCATGTTTGTAAGATGTTTCCTGTTTGGCGACTGATTCTGTTTGCACTGTCACTGTGAAAGTAGCTTTGTAACTCATGGTGCAGGCTTTCAGCCCATGTGTTTCCTTCTGTGAGCAGCTCTCTAGTTAGAGTCTTAAAATGATTTGCTATGTCTACTTCCCCCACTAGACCTCAGGTCCTCAATATACTTAAAATGAATGTCTTACCACAGCTCTTGTATATCCTTCTAGTTATCTCACTGTGTATCTGTCATGTTTATTTTAAGAATAAAATAATACTATAATTTAGGAATCTCCTATATAGGCATCACTACCCTGTTTTATACTTTCAAAGATCCAGCTGCAATTTTCTAAACGTGCACTTAATTTTCCAAACTTCAGCTTGTATTATATGACTTGTACAAATAGGTGGCCAGTAAAGTTTGATTCAGATACTGCTCTTTTAGTGATCTTGGAATCAACCTATGTGGCACTTCCCTTGCAGTTAATGCATTGGCAACTACGGTTTGATTCACCAACTAATTTTATGGGATGAGCCCATAAAACACTGTGAGACAATCCTTTTTCATGGAATAAATGGGCTAATTGTGAGTTTTATGTTTCACAGACCCAGATCAAGAGGGTTTCCCCCCTCTTTGTCACACTTAAAATTGCATTCTACTTTTCAGTTTACTCTCTGGTGCAATATGGCAATATTCACAATTGCAGCATGTTTTGATGTCTGTATATAGGTCACCAGCTTGCTTTTGTCTAAGGACCAAAACAGACTGGCAAAAAACGCTGGCTTTGGAGGGGTGTGGAGGCGTGGCGTATGCACAGCGCATGCCCTGACAATGCACCTAAGCCCACTGACCACACAGCAAGCGGCATCATGGTGTTTCTGCAGCGCGGCATTTACACTCGCCGAACTACAGAAGCGCTGAAAAGCCACCGCTGCAGTGGAAAGGATGCCTTTTTTCCTCCCCAAAAAGGAGCAGCAACTTTTGTGTTCAGTTGTACATCTTTGCATATGTGGGCTGGAAAAACACCAGATTGGGGCATGGCGTGTGGTTGCTGCATCCCAATCCGGCGCTCAAAGGGGCACTGTAGAGAGCTGCCCCTTTACATCCGTCTGTTTCGGCCCTGTCTCTTAGGAACCGTAAAACTCTGCCCCTTCTGTCCGGCTGATTTAACTGAACAGACACTACTTTTCCACTTTGTAGTAGTTGAAGTGAGCTGGTGGAGGTGAGAGAAACCAGGACATTTTAAAAGCAGCTGAAAAAGTGGAATGACAGAGGATTAGTTGGGGCCGTCCCTTGGATAACTGGAGGACGTGAAACCAACATGTGTTATTTATTCAGTCGCTTGGTGTTTTATACTCACCATCTAGAAACCTCAAGGCAACCTACTGTAAAATATCTTTACTAATTTAAACAATGAAAAATAAAATGATTTTAAAGGCTGGAACATATTTAACAAGTTAGCAAGTTTAAAAGACAATTCAAAACAGCTTTGAAACAATATGAAAACATGTGTACTGTATGTGAGGGTTTGTGTAAAAAAACCCAAACTTTAGTTTTTACTTGGCACCAGAATGATGGCCATTTCCAAAGATCTGTTGGAAAGCACTGAATTTGACGTTAGTGAAGTTAGAAACAAGAAGAATAAAGGGTTGTGTTGTCTTGTGGAAATTAAACAGTGCCAAATTCCTTTATATTAAACATCAAAAATCTCTTTAGATTTAAAACAACATTTATTTCAGCAAAATCTGGTACTGTATTTTGGATATATTGGACACTGCTACATTTTAGTAGAAAGACATTTTATTTTAATTGGGAATATAATTTAGAAAACAGGTGTTTGGGATAGTACTGGGGGGCTTTTAGAGGAGAATGGGCATATTTTTTGTGTATTTTCATGGTTGGGGGGAGTTTGATTTTAGAATCAAAATTGTCTGAAAATTGCATTGACCCCCTTTTTTTTTTTACATTAGGGATTAGGGGAATTGAGGGATGGGATGCTTCATGGGCTGCAGAAGTGGGGCCCTGGGGAGACCTCTGGTGCTAGGATTCCCTAGCACTGAGCCAGGCCAGTTAAAGCCAAAACAGACCGCGAAGTCATCCAGCCAGGCCCAACTCTTTTCCAGGCAAGCATTCTCTGAAGATGCCCATAGCCACAGATGTTGGCGAAACGTCAGAAAGAAACTCTTATAGAACATGGCCACATAGCCCCAAAACCCCACAAAAAACTATGAATGCCGGCCATGAAAGCCTTTGACTCTATTGTGAGGTGTTTTAAAATGAAAAACAAGACTTGTTCAGAAGAGGTTTTCCATCATATTCCTCTGAGGCTGAGAGAGTGGAGCCCAATGGGTTTCCTTGTCTGAGCAAGGATTTGACCCGTGCTCACGCCAATACTCCACCCACTATACCACACTGGTTCCTTACTTGCTATGAACTTTTGTTTTTTGTTAACCGCCCTCGAGTTGATTTCAATCCATGGTGACCCTGTGGATAAAACATCTCCAAGATTCTTTGTCCTCCACCTTTCCTAGCATTATTGTTTTTCCTAATGATTCATGCCTTTTCATGCTTTGTCTGAAGCGCAACCACCTCAGTTTTGTCATCTTGGCATCCAGAAAGATTTCTGGCTTGATCTGCTCTAGGACCCACTTGTTTGTCATTTTGGCTGTCCATGGGATCCTCAGCACTCTTCTCCAGCACCATATCTTGAATGAATTTATTTTCTTCTTATTCAGTTTCTTAACTGTCCAGCTCTCACATGGATACATGGTAATAGGGAGTATAATGGCTTGCATGATTCTAACTTTTGTGTTCAGTTGTACATCTTTGCCTATTAGCATCTTTTCCAGTTCTTTCATAGCAGCCTTCCCCATTCTTAATCTTCTTCTGATTTCCTAATTACAGTCCCAGTTTCTATCAATGTTTGACCCCAGGAATGAGAACTCTTTTACTACTTCTATTTCTTCATTGTCTAGGTTGAATTTGTCCAGAATCACCATAGTCATTATTTTTGTTTTCTTTACGTTCAACAGTAGTCCTGCTTTTGCACTTTCTTTCCTGATCTTCCTTAGTAGTTGTTCCAGGTTTGGGAGATTTTCTGATATGGTGTCATCTGCGTACCTTAGATTGTTGATATTCCTCTCTCCTATTTTCACTCCTCCATTTTCTGTATCCAAGCCTGCTTTCCTCAAATTATTAAGTCAGGCCTCAGCTTTCAAATGACCAGTTCTACCATGCATCAAATTTTAAACCAAACTTTATACTATAAACTTTGGAGTTAATTGCCTTCAGTTTGATTTGGATTACATATAATGAAAGTTCTCGCCTAGCATTTTCTTGGAGAGATTTCTGCAAAGGAGGTTTGCATTGCTGAGGCTGAGAGAGCGGCACTTGCCCAGCCAGGGGTTTACATGGCAGAGAGGGGACTTGAACCCAGGTCTTACAAAATTAGGACTCTGGGTCTAACAATCAAGCCACTACACCACTCTGGCTCCTGTTGCAGTTTAGGGACAGATAGTCAGGATTCCCAGGCAGATTCTCTTTCAATCTAACCAAATTACAAATTCCCGGAGTCAATAGGACACAGCCATAGCAGTTAAAGTGGAGTTTAAGTGCCTTCCTTTGGCATCATAGAGCAGACATGGGGGAGGTCCACATTTGAAATGTCTCTAATTTGAGGTAGTGATGAAAGGTGACAGGGGCAAAAGCATGTTAGGTGAATCTCTGACTGTGTGGCAATAGGCCTCTGAGTCTACAGTTGCAATCCCAGCCTTCTGTGATCTATATCCTTAAGGACAAAACCTCTTCTGTCTCTTAGATTACATTTCTTGGGTAACACATCAGGAAACCAGAGAGAGATGTGTGCATGAACACACTCTCTCTAAACCTCCAATCCTCTTAAAAGAGTAAAAGCCCTGTTCCTTTCAGCGAGCGAGAAAGAAATGTAATTGGAAAGGAATAAGAGTTACAGTGATGTTTTCAGGACAGATTAACCCCAAAACCGGATTTCATTGATGCACATCCTCGCAACAATGTGGATGAAGAGTACTTTGCAAGATAAAAGCCCATGTACTAAGAAATACTAAGATGCTGCTGTGCTTGTTTTTATCATGAGAGCCTCTACACCTTGGAAATGGAAACTCAGTACACCAGGATGGAAATTGAGCAGGCCTTCAGAAAATGTCAAATTGCAACTCCCAGCAGCCCTAGCCAAAAGTGGACTTTATCACATGGACAAAAAAGATGGGAGCATAGTTGGAGGCTCCCACCAATATCGGGCAATAACACGAAGATTATCACACAACATTGTGCGGTACTGCAATTATCCCACAATTATTGTGTGAATAAAGAGGAATTCTAGTGCCACTTTTTATTCAACAGAATAAAAAGCGGTGCTAGAAGTCCTCTTTATTCACACGATAATCGCAGGATAATCACAATATTGCGTAATGTCATGTGATAATCTTTGCGTTATCGCACGATATTCATGGGAGCATCCCGCTTATGCTCTGCCTTTTTTGCCTGTGTGATAAAGCCTATAGTGAGGGGTGATGGGAGTTACAGTTCAAAGGACGGCATGATTCCCACTACTGCCCCGCACATTCTCATTTTATGAAGTTACTATTGGCTGCTACACCATCTATCTGACTAGGAAATTGAATGTTTCCCCCTCTTTGTTGTTGGGTCTGGCAGATTTTGATGCATCTCACTAGAGCCTAAAAGGTCAAGATACAAGTGTAATAAAACCTGCCCTTGATCTAAATCCCTGTTTGAAATAGACTCACTGAATTAAGGAGAACTTGGTAAATCAACATTAATGTAAATCCAGTTAATTCAGTGTATTCCTGCATTGGACTAGGGGATTGGGCTAAATGGTCCCTGCAGTCTATTCCAACTCTGTGATTCTATCTGCTATAATGAGAAATAGAGTCTTTGACTTGGTATTTTTAAATCTATTGATTGATTGATTGATTGATTGCACTTTAGACCACTTGACTTTGTTTTTAAGTTCTCCGAGTAATGTAGTCTCTCTCCACCTTTATATATATATATATCACAAACATTAAATAATGGCTGAAGAATGCATACAACAAAATCCCTAGAAGGAAAACCACAAAAGGATGTGAAGTCAAAGAGTGCTAAGATCTAAATGCTCCATAAGCAGTTCTCCCATAAGCCTGGGAGAATTAAAACTGATAAAATGACAGGGGACTGAGGGGAGCTTCTTTGGGAGAGCATTATGTAAATGGGGTGCTACCACTGGGAAGGGTCTCTCTTTGGCTTGGCTACCTTGCCTCATTTGGCACAGGTGGGTATATCTTACACTGATGGCTGAGACATATGGGCTGCTTCATATTTGCAATATACACACTTCTGTAAAATATTCAATTCCTGAGGGGGAGGAGAATTAGTGGTATGATTATGGTAAGATTTATGTTCCAGAGCCTAGGACAGAACAGTGGATTCAAACTACAGGAAAAGGAACTCCCCACACACATTAGGAAACGTCCTGACAGTATTTGCTGTTTGGTTGTGGAACATGCTTCCTCAGAGGATAGTGGAGTCTCCTTCAGGGGTTTTTAAACAGAGGCTGGATGGCCATCTTTCAGGAATGCTTTGATTATGTCTTCTTGCACAGCAGAATGGGGTTGGACTGGATAGCCTCAGGGCTTCTTCTTACTCTAGGATTCTTGATTGTGATTTCCTGCATGGCAGGGGATTGGACTGGATGGCCCTTGTGGTCTCTTCCAACTCTATGATTCTTCAGCACAACTCTGTGGTCAACTTCTGGTTGAGTTGCACTGGAGAACCTAGAGATTCAAGAGAGAACATATTAATCAAAACTGCAAATAATTAAAGTCAAAGCCACAAATGTGGAGGGCCAGCTGTAATTCAATACCCCAGAGATATGATCTTGTAGACTTGCAAAATGTCCATGGGCAGACTTCTAATATTTGCTTCCTGATTTGGGACACAGAACAGCAGAACACCTCCAACTGTGCTGATTTGGCAGGGAATCTCATGATAAGCCTCTGCTGTCTCACTTTTTCAGTTGCTTACAAAATGTTCCAGTTGCTCTCTCCTCGCACCTTCTCCTTTTGTACTCACTTTACTTCAATTGCTTCAAACTGAATTCAAAGTGCAGAATTAATTTGCACTCAATTAACTCAAAAGGAGAAGGCAGATGGGGGCAGTTTCTTCCCCTTCCCAAGAGACCCAGCAGCCTAAGGGAAGGGGCAGAGTCTTGCCCTTTCCAGGAGGCTAAGACAAAAGCAAACTGCTGCAGCCTCTCCTGGCTTGTATATTCTTCCTCACTGATAGCTCTTTCCAGTTGACCACATTCTAAGGTTGCCTGGCCATATGTGTCATGGTTTTAATCTGTGAAATATTGGTGAGTATACCGTACTCGCAGAACTACCATCTGCATCAAGATGTGCTTTTATAACATATATAGATGCCCAGAGATGTCACCTTTCTCTTTCCCAGGTTCCCAAAATCCCATATGAACGAAGTCATGTCCTGAAAGGGTCCTTGCTTGGGATTTTGAGAAGCATGATATCACAGAGAACAGGCTGCTGCTTTCTTAATGTGATCTCTGGTTCATCCCCTTTTGAAAGGCACAGTAGAGTTCATCCTCCCCAAATCCTCCAGGCTTTTCTCAATCCCTGTGTGTGTGTGCGCGCATGCGTGCGCGTGTAGTGCAGGAGGAATTGCCCTGTAGCCGTTTTCTCTGTTAAGAGGGTCCGTTCTCAATTAATCTTTTGTGTGCCTTCCTGGTGAGGAGAGTCAAAGTCTTTATTCCAGGAGGTCCTTTGCAGTGTTGGCTAGAGACACACATAGCATCCCTGGGAAGCAGAGAAATGACAACTCTTGGGATTTTGCAAGCTCCTAGTATGGGTTGAAAATAATACTGTTAGCAGGCTCCTTCAATAAAAACTCCTTGCATGTAGCAAATTAGAAAACCAGAGAAAGCAAGTCTTTCTGATCTACTGGTTTTCTACATGCAAGCAAAATTTCATTTGTGCAGGAACATTTAAATGTGCAGATCCAGGAAAGCACACGCGCACATGATTTCCTCTCCTTAGGCAGGTGGGGCTTTGGTATTGTTTCATGCCCCTTGCTGCAAGGAGCAGACGCACGGAAAATAATGCGAACTAAGCACACCTGCTGCATAGATTGGGATATTCTATATAGGTCAAAAGAGTCTTCTTTTGTAACTTAGCACAGCACAGCTGCCACCCAATTTAAAAAAAATCTTAGTTGATTTCACAGAATGACTTTTAGTTATTGGCTCAATTGTATCTTCAGAAAGGTAGAAAATGGCTCTGAAAGGAAAACAATTTTTGCAGCAAGAAGCATTCATGTGTGGCAGAAAGGAACATTTTGTTTTCCCATGTGTTTGTAGTTTTAGATATTAAAGAAACAGATTTAATATCTGTTCTCTGATAAATTGGGGGGGGGTCTCTTTAGCCATACAGTGTGCTGATCAGTCACTGAATGCAATCAGTTGATTGACGAAATACAGCACACAACACTATTGCAATGCTCTTGCTCTCCACACATAGAAGGTGCCCCAAAGAGTCATCTAGTCCATCCCTCTGTTATGCAGAAATATACAAATACACCATTCCTAAAAGACGACCATCTAGCCTTCAAAGTATGAGTCTGCCATCCTCTGTCACAGCGTGTCCCTATCCTTAAACAGCTCTGCCCATAAAGAAGTTCTTCCTAATGCTTAGTTGGGAGCTCTTCTTGTCATTTGAATTCATTAGTTGGTGGACTAGCAGAAATCAAGCTTGCTCCATCTTCTACATTATATCCCATCAGGCATTTAAAGGTGATTGTCATGTTACCTCTCACATCTTAATTTTCCTTAAGATGAACATCCCAACTTCCCTTAGTTTTTCCTCACTGGGTTTGGTTTCCTAATTCACCTTGCAGTTTCTTCTTCTCCAATTCAGGTCAAGCTGGGAACTCCCAGATCTCCTTGAGGGCAAGATCCAAGCGATCAGTGATTCTGACGGGGTAAATTATCCCTGGTACGGGAATACCACGGAAACATGCACCATCATTGGTCCTACCAAGAAAGAGGGCAAGTTTAGTGTCAGCATGAACGACAACTTCTACCCCAGCGTCACGTGGGCAGTGCCAGTGAGTGACAGCAATGTGGCCAAGCTCACCAAAATCCACCGGGACCAGAGTTTCACTACATGGCTAGTGGCCACCAATACAGCCACCAGCGAGATGGTGATCCTGCAGACAATCAAGTGGCGAATGAAACTGGGCATCGATGTGTACCCTAACAAACCTTTGGGCCACCGTGCCAAGCTGAAGGAACCCTCCGCTCAGGAGCAGCCTCAGATCCTCAGCAAGAATGAGCCAATACCACCGAGTGCCCTTGTGAAGCCCAATGCCAACGATGCCCAAGTCCTCATGTGGAGGCCTAAGGACGGGCGCCCACTCGTGGTGATACCTCCAAAGTATCGGTAACGAAATCCCTGAGCCCCAGAAGTAGAGGGGTAGGGATTAGGGGGAAAACCACTTAATATTTAAGAAGACATATATTTAAGCAAAAAGAGATGCACTTTTAAATTCATTTGTCAAAAGAAATAATAATAATGCAACCATTCTACCTTGACTCATGAGAACGGATCTCACTGTGCTAGAGGCTCAAAAGGAAGGACTAGGGATCTTATTTGGCATCGCTGCATTTCTAAGGGAGTGAAGAAATACACATGTACACTCATTTCCAGCTTTTTCATGTTTGCTTTTTTCCTTTCCTTTGGTTGTTGTTTGAAGTTCAGTCTCATTACTTGGATCACTTGACAGAAAGAAGGAGGGGAGGCAGAATAATATGTTTGTGGTGTTCTCTTTTTTTTAAACGGGAGAGTTTATTTGGAGTTGGGAGGAGGAGGAAGAGTCATGTATATATATATATATATATATATATATGGAAAGGAAAGGGATGCAATGGACTAAAATACTGAATGTCTTTTTAAAAAAATCTTGAATGACGATGGGATTGTAATGATGGTTGGTTTTTGTTTTGTTTTTTTTAAAGATGTTCCAAATTGCAAACCCAAATTACGCGGCCTTATGTAGGTTTTGCTTTGCATTGCCAAACTTTTGCCTTAAGCTACATTTAAAAAGGTAAAGCGGAAGAGGGGGAAGGAAGAAGACATATCCTCTTTTTCTTAACTGGATGTGTGCGAAGGGGACCTTTTGCTCTGGATATAGTAGGAATGGTCAAATGTTATCACAACAAGCCTCTAGGCATCAATTGCTGTTTTCGCCCCTGCTTTTATCTGTGGCATAGCGGGCCAAAATGCCACTAGCAGAACCTGCTGTGAAGTAAAGTCCTTTTCTCTGAGATATGTCTGCCTGCAACTGTTTAGTTGCTTTGATGCTGACACTTAATTCTTCACAGATAATCTGGATTATTTCACTGATAAAAATTATGCATTTCAGTATATTCTCTGTAGTGTACCCACCTTCCTGCCCCCAATCTTATCTTTGGAGAGGGTTTTGGGGGTTTCTTTGGTAATGTTTGAGGTTTTGATCCCCTCCCTTTAGGCTTTTTAAAGGCCTGTAATTGAATATTTCCTGCAACATCATCTGTTTCTCTTGCTTCCTGTTAGGTGCAGTTTGGGGATTAGTGACAAATAGTGGCTTAACTGTCAATTTTTGTTTCTCTGAGTCGGATGCAAAGTAGAGTATATAGACTGACTTCCTTCATCTTTTCCCTCTTGAAGCAAAATGTATGACATCATATTTCTTTATGAATATGATTAAAAGGGAAGAAATCGGTATTGAGAGCCCTGATCCTCACTACTGACAAAAGAGGTGACTAAGAGACTGTTTACCACTAATCCCCCTCATTGCACCCAATGTAGGAAGCTTTCCCTCAACCTTGCAAGGTATCTTTGATGAACTGCACTTCCTTCTGAGTTCAGGGTAAAAGGATTTTAGCTACAGAGAAGGCAATTCCTGGATACTGTTGTTCAGAATTAAGTGCTACAGAAAAACAAGGCCTTGGGGTCACAAAAGATCAAGCTGTCTGGGAGCAATCTCTGTGGCTTTGGTGCATTTGCTAATCCCAGCTAGAATAAATCCATGGAATCAAGGGCTGAAGAACTTCAGTGAATCCTATTGATTCAATGTGCTTCATCAGTATGGGACTCACAGCTGAATTTAGTTGAAGTTGCCCCAAGTAATAGCCCTGGCGGGTTGGAAGATAGCAATGAATGCTGTCATTTCATCCTGTCTTTGCAATTGCAACAGTTTGGGTTTCTGGAGAACAGGAAGTCACTGCACCCTTTCCTTCCTTTCTGAATGTTTCCTGCTCCTAGATGGGAAATAAAGGGTCCACTACAGACTTGAAACGAATGCCTCATAATGGGGGATCCTTATCAAAATTTGCAGGGTCGTTGTAAGGAAGGCCAGGGAGAAGGGGGGCTGAAGAGAAAAGAACGCGGCAAGAGAAGGAGGGGAGTGTGTGGCACAGTTTCTGGATTTCACCAAAACACAGTTTTGTCTTCATAATATATGAGGTTGCAGACATTTGCAGCACAAAGCACTTCAGATTTAGGGCATTAAGGGATTCTGCTTTATCAGGAAACAAGCAGATGGGCCAGGGGTGTATTTTGATGGTTGGTTTTAAAAAGGAAAGGCACTTTTGCTGCTGAGTTGGGGCAATTCTATAAAAGGCACAAACGCAGTGTTTTAGTGGTGGCATATTTGCACTGGCACATTTTTGAGTGCCTCCTCTGCCCATCTTCTATGGGCCCTTTGGTAACTTTTGTAGGCGTTGTCCTTGACCAGGGGTACTCTGGAGTTAAATTCCAGTAAATTTAGTGTCAGAGCTGTTAAAAAATTAAAACAGATTGCCTTACAGGGATGGTGAACTGTCAGTCTTTGGAGCTCTTTAAAGAGAGGTTGGATAGACATCTTTTGGGAGTACTTCAGCTGTGTATTCCTGCATGGCATCAGGATAGCTCTTGTGACCCCTTCCAGTTCTGTACAACTGGGAAACCCTAAGGGGCAACTGGTATTCCTTCAGGGGTTGGAACGAATGTGTAAACAGTTCAGAAACAGGAGCTGGCCAGATTATTGGCATCCCCAGACAGAAACATTTGTCTAGAATGACATTTCCTCCATCCCACTATGTGTGGGGTGTTAGCTGTCAACCCTCCCCACAGATGCATGATAGAGAGGAAAAACAGGTAGAATTGGCTCCCACCTGAAGCAATATTTGTAGAACATGCATGAAGTGAAGTGCATGATTTAATGACATTAAAACAGGGGAGTTTACAGCTGCTGGTTTGAAAGTGCAAAGCAGAGTGTGCCATCGCAGTTTGCTAGGTTCCACCTGCCCTGGTTTTTTCTTTGGTTTGTATGTTTTTGGAAAGGTATCCATAAATTAGTATCCTGGTATCTGGCTGCTTGTTTTGAGGAATTACAAATGGAAACCTGTGAATCTATGGTGGGGTTGGCAGGGAGAACTGACCCAAGTAATGCAACATTTGTGTGGAATTCTTGCCTTTTTTTTTTTTTTGAAAGGGGGAAAAGTCAGCCACAAAGCCAGATTTCCCATTCTCCGAATCCCAGGCTTCTGCCTGATCTGTAATCAAGCCAACAAAACTAGACAGCTGCGACTTTGAAGGTCACATTGAGGCAGTTCCAAAAATAAGCGCGCAAGGTGCTATTCGGAAGGCAGCCACTGCTGCTGATGCTGCTCCCGCCCAGTGTGCGCATGTACTCTATGCACAAAATAGACAGGACAGTTCAGCTGAGCCCTGAAAAAAGGTTGGTCAAGCCTTTCAGAGAATGAAAACCTGAATTTCTTCTTTTAAAAAAAAATTCAGAGAAAGGCTTCTCAAAACTGCATCTGTTTCCTGTTTGATTTCAAGAGAAGCATGTTAAAAGGCAGACTTGAGAACTCTTTTATCAAGAGTGCTTTTCTAGTGCTGCTGTTATGGCTGGTTTTATGGGGGGGGGGGGAGGAACTGACAAGAACAGAGTCAATTGACAAGAACAGAGTCAATCTCTCTCTCTTTCTCACACACACACATACACACACAAAGTGATGTTTGGAACCAACAAGCACAACAAAGATGCTGGCCATTGCTTTAGCAGAGTTAGAAAGATAAGTGCAGGAATAGGTTACACTGAATGGCTATCCGCTGGGGTTGGGGACTGCAGCTCCTATCATTCTGATGGGAGCTGGGATACTACAACAACCAGAGCCAGCCCTCCAACATCCCCCCTGTAGCATAAATATCTTCCAATAGCAACACTGCACCAGCGCTACACAACACCCATACCAAACTGCAGTGTTGTGCAACACCTGCCAACAACTGGGTACCAACTGGCAATGTGCAATATATAAACACAATGCACAGCATGGTTATATGCACAGCCTCTGTTTCCATTGCTGTTAGCAGCATGTGTCCATTGTGCTGTAACAAGCAATTTCCCTGTGTCTGCTGCATGATAATATGGAAATGTCCTCATTAGCAGGAGGCCACGGACTGATAGGCTTGAACTGTTGAATGGTGTGTCAACACATAGGTAAATCTCATTGATTCAGTTGGTCTACTCTGGTCAGGTTTAACAACAGAATGTAGGATGCAGTAGCATCAATTGAGGTGAAGCACTAATGGGCCTTCTCTAGAGGTGGTGATTTTGAACTTCCTGAAGATAGTATTGCTAGTTCAGACTAGAGCTTAGAAGAGTGTTTTCTTTTTGGGAGTATAACTCCCAGAATCCCCTGGCCATTTAACAGCTAGGAGAGGTCATGGAAAAAAAGGAAATGTTCATAGTACTGGATGAGACCCTAATCTTGTCTGCTTCCATTTTTCCCCAGAGCATCTCATAAGGGAACAAGCACAGAAGCAGACTCTTCATGTTCCCTTATCAAAAGGTATCCCCAGAGAGACTATCTCTGCACAAGGAAGCTCCATTCCCAACTAGCATGATTCATAAAGTACCCAAGAGAACAGCCCCCATTTCCCTACAATGACCACGGACAAGGAGAACAGCAATGGCTAGTCTCTGCTGCTTGTTCTTGTCTTAAGGCCCTATAAATTTTATCCTCAGCTTACATCCATTGTTGCAAACTGAATTCAAAGTGCAGAAGGAGAGGTAAAATCCTGCTCAGGCAAAACCAAACTGCTGCAACCTCTCTACCTTCTGTGTTCTTCCTCATCATCTTGACCACACACTGATGTTTATTAGCCATATGTGTCTTCATGTTCATTTTGTAAATTTTTCAGTATTCTTAAATGAAACACGTGAAGAAGTTTGCTCTGCTCCCATCATCCACTTTAAAGAGTCAGCATTGTCTAGTGGTTTGAGCATTAGACTATGACTCTGAATACCATGATTCAGTTACCCACTTGGCTATGGAAACCCACTGGATGACTTTGGGCAAGACAAACTCCCTCAGCCCAATAAAACCCTGTGATAGGTTCACCTTGGAGGCACCATAAGTCAGAAACTACTTGAAGGCACACACTCATGAAGAAAACACACTCATCCATCCTCATCCTCACACCCATCTTGTACATTTCTTGTGCACTTTAACACTGTGGCCAAAGCCTTTGATGTGTGGCTGTCATAGAATCATAGAGTTGGAAGAGACCACAGGGGCCTTCCAGTCCAACCTCCTGCCATGCAGGAACTCTCAATCAAAGCATCCCCGACAGATAGCCACCAAGCCTCTGTTTAAAGACCTCCAAGGAAGGAGACTCCACTACACTCCAAGGGAGTTTGTTCCACTGTTGAACAGCCCTCACTGTCAGGAAGTTCCTCTAATGTTGAGCTGGAATCTCTTTTCTGTAGCTTGCATCCATTGTTCCGGGTCTTGTTCTCTGGAGCAGCAGAAAACAAGCTTGCTCCCTCCTCAATATGACATCCCTTCAAATATTGAAACAGGGCTATCATGTCACCTCTTAACCTTCTCTTCTCCAGGCTAAATATTCCCACCTCCTTAAGTCATTCCTCATAGGGCTGACTTAAGGAGCTGGGGATGTTTAGCCTGTCAGCTGTTAAAAGACATCCATTAGGACAGTACCTATGCGTGCATGCGCATGCACACACACACACACGCACATGGAACCCAAGAGAGGCAGATTGGAGAGAAAAGGAGAGGCAGAAATGTTGGTTATGAGGAAGGAAGCGAAGTTGTTTCACCTCAAAGGAACAAGAGGTAAGAGCCGTGTGGTCATGAGAGAGCAGGAGGCTTCCCTTCAACCACTTCCTCATGAAAAAGCTGTGCCTGGTATATATGTGTTGCAGCAATAAGAATTGTCTTTTGTCCTTGCAAAAATACTGTGAATTTTTTAAAATAATAATGTCAAGTCTGGACACTTTAAAAAAAATAAAAAAAATGCAACACCTTTGCTTTAAAAAAAGAAAAAGAACAAAGGAATAAAACAATTTTCAATGAGAATTGTCTGAAGTGATTTTTTCCCTCTCAATCCTGTGTATAATCACTATGTTTTTTAAAAGTTATTTTGCTTATTTATTCATTAGATTTACATTCAGACTTCCTCCTAAAATGGGATTCAGGGTAGTTTACAATAATTTAAAAAGGATACAAATAAAACATTAATTACAAAAGGTTAAAAAAATATTATCCAGCGGCAAGCATGACAAGACGTGGGGAGCTGGTGTTAGGATGAAGTAAAATCCTTTGATTTGCAATTCAATGTGAATTTACCTAGTTTTATACTTTCAAGCCAAAGCATAAACTGATGAGTTATCCTTCAAATTTCATACTTCAGATTTTTTTTTCCAGTGGAAACCTTGCTAGTGAATTGCAAAGATGTCAATTTGAGCACCGTGAAGAGTGCGCCACCGTTGCATAACAGATGTTGTAACACGATAGCAGCTCCTAGGCGCACATGGATGGTGCGAAACTACACAATTCAGTTTTGGGTACATGCAGCCCTTTTGTGAAGATGTAATTCCCAAGCAGAATGCCAGACTTTTTGTAAGTGTTCGAAAATGTTCATAATAAAAAAAATAACAAAAATGCATCAGATTAGGAAAACTGCTATGAAAGATGTCCATAGGTCTACAAAGAAGAAAGACACAAACCCTGGTGGGCCTGCTTGTCCAAACACGCTCTTGCAATATTGACCGCACTGATGTTCCCTAGCATTATTATATTTTCAAATGAGTGGGCAAATTATGACAGCCTCTCTTTTTTCATTTTGGCTTCCAGGGAGATTTCAGATTTGGGGTTTATTCAGACAGTGAAAATGACCTAGGATGAATCTGAGTTGAGTCTCTGTTGCTCACATGCATCCTGAACGCACTCAATTAAGTTTGAGGGGAGGGCTGCCAAAAAACCCACTTAATTTGGGATAATCGATACTGGATATTTCCCCCGAGTTTTTAAAAGAGATTCACATTGTCGGCAGTATGAATAATAATGTGAATAAACTCAGGGTTAAATTCTGTATGCCTTGAATGGGTTTTGAGTACATTCTGCCAACCTGGCCAGCAGCTGCTGCTCCTTCCCATTTCTCCATTGCCAGGCAGGACAAGGAAGCCCAGAATGTGGCACTGCCCGCTCAGCAGCCAGTCTCCCTCTCTACCCCATCTCTTTTCCAGCAAAGGCAGCAGGGAGGGGGCAGCAAGAGCAGTAGGTGGGCAGCAGCCCCATGACATTGAGGAGGTTAAGTGAAGGGAGACACTCTACCAAGGTGGTCTCTGGCTAGATGGGCAGCAGCCTGTGAATCCAGAGAGAAGCAGGAGATGTTGCTGCTGCTGCTGGCACATATAAGCCACTGAACTTACAGAGATGTGCAGAAATGCGGTTCCATCGCATCTATAACAAAGTCGGAATGTGTGAGTGAGGTTATTCACATTGTTCCACTAAAAATAACATGGATGTCTGAATGACATTATCTGTTCAAGGACCCATCTGTTTGTCTTTCTGGCTATCCGAGGTATCCTCAGCACCACATCTAAGATGAATTTTCTTTTAATCATTTTCTTCCAACAGTTGTCTCATGGCCTGTGGTTCTTGGAGCATGACCTTGAGGCCTGAGGGGGGACTTCTGGCAAGGGATGGGTTGCACCTCACACCAGTTGGCACAATAGTTTTTGCCAACAGTCCCAAATTTTTGATCAGGAGGGCTTTAAACTGAGTTATGAAGGAGAGGGAGACAGTATTCTGGAGGGCAGGAGTTCATCAAGAGCTGGCGATAGAGAGAACAAGGAAAATAATGGCCTGGCGATTCTGCAGGGATGGACTTGTCAAAGCACTCTGAGAGCAATGTGTGGAATCTCTGGGTGCCAAGATCCTTGTCTGAATGAACGTCTATTTATAAAGCCACAAGGAAGGATTCTCGGAGTAGCAGCACTACCACCACCACCAGTGGCGCCTGGAATTTTCTTTGGCCTCCCTCTTAGCAGCTGCTGACAGCTGCCAGATAGCAGTGGATGCTGTTCAAAGTTAGACTCCAGAGCAGTCCATAGAGGCTGACCAGAAAACAAGAAAAAATGTTGATTACCCTCCTTCAAAAAAGCTGCCGCCTTCTCAAGGATTACAGTCAGGAAATAATAAACAATATTTAAAATGGCATAGACTTCACCCGAGAGCTATAACACCTGAAAAGCAGCAAACCTATTCTGCTGAAGAGGTGATATGATAGCCGTGTTTAAATATTTGAAGGGATGGCATATTGAAGATGGAGCAAGCTTGTTTTCTGCTGCTACAGAGAATAGGACCGGGAACAATGGATGCAAGTTGCAGGAAAAGAGATTCCACCTCAACATTAAGAGGTACTTCCTGACAGTAAGAGCTGTTTGACAGTGGAACACACTCCTTTGGAGGATGGTGGTGGAGTCTCCTTTTTTGGACTTTAAACAAAGGATCTGTTGGGGGTGCTTTGATTGTGTATTTCTGCATGGTGGCTTTGGACTTGATGACCCTTGAGGTCTCTTCTAACTCTATGATTCTATGGTTCTAATTCATGTATTTTTAGATCAGGCAAACGGGGACATTTCCCCTAGCTCTGTTTAAGGGTTTTGTTTTACTTAAGAGCTCTTGGATTATGAAGTCGAAAGCTTTCACGGCTGGCATCCATAGTTTTTTGTGGGCTTTTCAAGCTATGTTTTTCAGCAAGTTCTTTTTACGCTGCGCATGGGGCGCCATTGGCTCCAATCATAACATCCATGCTGCATGGCGCGACACTGTTTGGGCACTGCACTGCACGAACGTCATTGTCATGCACCCCGTGTGGACCCGAGTGCGGCAAGATGGTGCCCGTGCACTGATAGTAGAATTGGGCACATGTGGACATCCAGCCCTACCTAACCCTAATTTTGGTCCCAGGCCGGCACAAAGTGCCAGTCTGTACCAGGCCTAAGTTCCTAACTCAGGGCAGCTTGAACTTTTTAAGGAGATGTTTAAGACAGTAGATAACTTTGTTGAGATAATGAGAGCGGGCTCCAATCTTGTACTCAATCCTAGATTGGACCAGTTTTCAACTTGGAAAGACATTTTTTCTCTTCAAATTTGGACTGGATTGGCATGTTTTACCTCTACACCTTCCAAAATGTTCCTGATGCAGAAACATGGAAACTTGTGGAATCCATTGTCCTCTGACTACAAAAAGGCCTGTGGCCTCACAGGAATGGAGACATATCAGATTGCAAAAGAGGAGTCCTTGTTGATATGCAAATGGACTTTGCCGCATGGCCAAAGGAGGAGGAGCCAGTCTGCTAAACTACCCTCCCCATATCATCTTAGCTAAGTACAGAAACAACAAAATTCAGGCATCTTACATCATCTCTATTTTTTCTCCTTTTTGGTATGTAACATCTTGCCTGGATGAAGAAGCCAGTGGAGCTTTGACTGCTTGCAACACATATTTGTGCATTTCAGTTGGCCAATAAAAGTATCAGAGTTTGATAAGATTTTTGTTTGAATTTACTAAATGGCCAACAAAACTAACCCTGCAAATTTACTGATGCATTCATATCTCCGAACCATACAGAACTTGGAAAACCTACTGTTTTGAACTATGTTATATCATACTGGATTGACTTTCTGGAAGCTTGCTGTCAAGAGCGGAGTCTTTCAGCTTGCGTGCCATGGTAAAGAGAGTTGGATTTGTGTGTCATAGCTTTGGTTGCTCAAAAAAGTATTATAGAATACTGCTACTAAATGATGGGACATATACAGTCAGTGCTCCATATCCATAGATTTTTTTATCCAGATTCAAGTATCCATGGCTTGAAAATATTCAAAAAATATATAAATTCCAAAAAACAAACCTTGATTTTGTTATTTTATATAAGGGACACCATTTTACTATCCATTGTATTTAATGGACTTGAACACCTATGGATTTTGGTATCCACAGGGGGTCCTGGAATGAAACTCCAGCAGATATCAAGGGCCCACTGTAGTAGAGTGTTAATTGCTAAGACTGCTGCTCACATTCCTTTGTGGTTAAGGAGAAGGTGGGAAGGGAGCTGAGGCTGGGCCAGGACGGTCGATCTCTTGAGAACAGATAGTGCGGGAGAAAAGAGAGCATGATGCTGGGAAAGGTAGGAAAGGAGTGTTTTGATTTCATAAAGAATGAGATAGTAGCCCAATTAAAACATGAATTTATGCATACTTTAATTATGCCTTGGTAATGCTGGTTCCTTAGTCCTTCACAACATATGTCTGTGTTGATCATCTATAGGTTCTGAAAGCTTTTCTGGTTACTGAGGCCTGGATTTCTGAACTGAACTATTTCTGTACATAATTCCTACGCATCAAAAACTTCCCAAGCTCGGCATTTCATGTATTTAATGAAGTGGGCCTCAACTGTCAAAATTATTTATTATAGCGTCATGCTATAATAAAATTGTTACCCTCCAAGATATCATAGGACTCTTTGTTGTTATATTTAGGCAAGGTATGGAGGCTTGCAGAGCAACAGGTGCCACGTAAACATAGGAACCCAGCTGCTAGCCTACACCGCTGCAGCTCTCAAGAAGTGCCAGTAGAGATTTGCAGCTTCCTTAAATCTGGTGTGTGTGTGTGTGTGTGTGAAAACAAGGCGGTACACCAATCAAGAACCATCCACTCTGCTCTGAAGTATCATGTAAGCCCTAGAATTGCCATTTCTTTTGTTAAACCTAATTTTAGAAGAAAATACATAACAAGGAACACTCACTTTTCATGCTACAAAAGGAAGCATTTGAACACTGACGTCTGTAGACATAGTGAGCTTCTGTTGAAAGGGATTGTTTCTAAGGAATCCCAGCCAATTCAGTTCAACAGAACATGATTTCTGATCGGTGTGATTTTGGAAAGCTCTGTTCTGGCTAACAGGCTTATTATTCAAAGAGATGGTAGACAGCCACACCCAACTGAGATCTTATCCCATTCTCACTATACTCCCTCTCTGCTGCTTCTGTCAATGTGCAAAGATAAACTGCTGCTGAATTTGGAGGTTCTAGGGAGAGACACTCATCTTGTCCTGTCCTCTTGGGCTTTGAAATCATTCTCTTCTGTCTAGCTCTAAGGAGCTTGAAGTTGCCAATTTTCTTTTCTTTGTAAAATTATTTTTTGTTATATTATTATTTTATTATTATTGTTTATTATAATTTTATTATTGTTCTTACTCTCTGCCTCTTATTCTGGATCTCAGAATTTTGACTTTCACTCAGACAAAAGCAGCGTTAATTACTCCTCTGTCATTCTTTCTCTTTTGTTCATTCTCATTCTCTCGCTCTTTAGAACTACATGGTCTATATTAAAAATGTTTATTTTTACAACTCCAAATTGAAAGCCATTTCACACCTTCTTGACAACTCATTCTCTATTCTAGGCCCTTTTTATACCTTAAGACTTTCATCTTTCTTTTTCCAGCTCTCTCCATCTCCTCCTGAAACCATGAATACAATTACAGGTAAGCCATCAACTATATCGCCATATTCTGAATGTATCAATGAGAAAACAGGACTCATTAGTAAAGACGATAATGCTTGCTAAACTGGAAAACAGTAGGAAAAGAAGATCACAGTACAGGTGGACTGATTTAACTAAGGAAACCACAAGACTTGAACAAGGCTGTTGATGACAGTGTGTCTTGGAGGCCTCTCATTAATAGGGTCACCATAAGTGAAAGCCAACTTGGCAGCAGTTAACAACAATGCTTCAATTCCCTCTTGACAATACCTGGAGAAGCCTAGGTTTTTATAGATCCGGACTGTGGTTTTGATCTCCAACTTCCATAATTTAAGAGGTGATCATGAATTCTCAGCTATAACAGTCCTCTCTTTATCTACCGTAGTCTAGCCTCCACTTGAAAGTCATTCCTGGCCAACTGCCATGGCTTCCATCAGGGATGACAAAGCATCAACAAGTTGGGAAATTTTGAACACTTTCTCCCCTGCTTCTGCTTGACAACTTCTAGGAATGCAACTGGACCCTAGAAAAAGTTGTACAGCTTGGATTTACAAACACACCTTTGGAGGCCATTACAGATAAACACAGATAAAATAGTTTATTTAAAGAGGTGGAGGGAATCACTCCATTAAAAAAAATAGGCATTTTAGGTGCTTTTTTTGTACAAAAAAAGAAGTTGGAGAATTTGAGATAATATGAAACAAAACAGAACAAAAAACAAATGTTTCTCTGCAGTATTTCTCCCCACCCACCTCTGGTCCACCCAGCAGCAGCAGAGCAAAAGAACTCTGCGTCTCTTCAGCTCCTCCAGCCACTAAATCCAGAAGTGGATCTGAAAGACACAAGCCAAAATACAACAGATGAAGGAAATGCCACTACCCCTCTGCCAGCCTTAAAGGGGTCCATATCTAAAAAATTACAGTTGATTGATTTAGGCCAGCTTCTTCCTGCCCAGCATGGCTGATGGACTGTGGGAGCTGCAGTCCAACACTTTGGAGGCTGCCTTAAACTAAGCTGGGGAGCCACTGAACTCTGTTCAACAAGCCTCCATACCTTGCCTAAATATAACAACAAAGAGTCCTGTGATATCTTGGGCTGTTCGAAAGTGGAACACAATCCCTCGGAGAGTGGTGGAGTCTCCCTCCTTGGAGATCTTTAAACAGAAGCTGGATGGCCATCTGTCAGGGATGCTTTGATTGAGAGTTCCTGCATGGCAGGAGGTTGGACTGGATGGCCCTTGTGGTCTCTTCCAATTCTAGGATTCTAGGATTCTAACAGGATGTGAGCCCATGGCTCCTGTGAGTACCGATGTCTGAATTTACTCAGGAATTCTCTGTCTTTTGCAGCACATTGAATGTGCTCACCCTCTTATTAAAGTGCTACCAAATACTTACATTTAAAAAATGGAGGAGACAAAAAAGAGTATTTCTAAGGAAAGACCAGTTTCATGGGAGAATTGTTGCTATCTAGATCCTAAGCTTTTTATGAATGCTCTTATTTCTCCTTACAGGGTGAACAAATTCTGAATGATTTCACAGTGATTCAAAATTCAGCTAGGATTACCATGCATACATCCAAAGAAGATACAGTCATCCCTTCCAATTAGCGGGGGGATCTGTTCCAGACCTCCCCATCGAAACGGGAAAATTGTCAATATTGGAGATCGATTGATTACAATGGGGGTGCGCTCCTGTGTGCACACGTTGTTATGTCCCTCCCGGCTTGCCGTCCATGAAAGGCCAAGGGATGCAAACGGCAAAACTGAATCGGGAGGGACGACTGTATTTCTCTTTCTCTCACACACAGATAAATAAATAATAATTTTAAAAATACGACACCAAAATGTATAAGGCAGTGAGGAAAGACTTACGCATTAGATGATCCAAAGCCAAAGCCTGCAGTGGAAGGGGGGGGGGGGGAAAGAGGGAGAAATGGAAGATTAAAAGTATTTACTGGACAAGTTACATACAAAGTATATATTATTGAAATGTTCTTGGCTTCCAAACCTAACTCAAAACTACAGCCCTCAATGCAGTTGTTCTGTTCCCTAACCTAATTTCAAGCTTTCTTGACTATATTTAAATCCAGCCTATGGTCAGAGACACCCAGTGTTAGTTCTGAAACACAGTGTTAGATCTGTCTTAATACTGGCTGCACCACTATGAGAAGTGTGCAGTCCTCCCGATCTTGCTCAACTGCAATTTCCAACATTGTGAACCACTGACTTTACTGCTTGGGCTGCTGGAATTTGCTCTCCAGTCGCATATGAAGGGCCACACACATCCTGCCCTGGTCTACTCCAACTGCTGCAGCTCTCTTGTAACCCATTCCTACCAGGAGAAGCTAAGGAGGGGACCTTTTGCAGGCAAAACAGGCTCTGCCACTGACAACTTCCCCAGAAATATGGGAGTTTTGAGATTTAGGGTTTAAATGTTTCTGACAACTTGGAAAACTTCATTTGGGGAAAAATATGACTGAGAAAGGGGCTATCCTGGCAGGGGGTTCAAGAGCTAATGTGGTGTCGTGGCTTGAGTACTGGACTATGACTCTATAGGCCAGGATACAAATCCCAGCACAGCCATGGAAATCTACTGGGTGAGCTTCAGCAAGTCACACTCTCTCAGCCTCAGAGCAAGGCAAGGGCAAACTCCCTCACCAAGAAAACACTTCAAAAAGTTCAGCTTTGGGTCTCCATAAATTAGAAACGACTTGAAGGCACACAACAAGATGTCCAAAACAAGAAAATTTCCAAATTCTAGAAAAAAAAATTAACTTTCCTCACAACTAACGAAGAATAAAAGGGTACCTGCTGTCTGGCTTCACTCCCTGCCCATGCCAATTGCTGCTCCTTTTCCTTTGAGATAGACTGACTTGGCCAAAGGAGACCAACTAGCTAATGATAAAGCTAAGCCTTGGATTTGCCCTGCCCTCTTAGGGTGGCAGCCATCAAAGGAACCCATGTTAATGCTGCAAATGATCCCACATTGAAAAGAAACTTTAGTGTTTGCCTCTTGAAACCATACCTCCTCCACTCGTCCCGAAGCCAGAGAATCCACTGCTCTGCGTGCCAAAACCTGTTGATTGCTGAGAGAGGGATCCAAATGTGGGGGTGTTTTGACTTGCCAGTGTGCCGAATGATGCAGTGCTAGCTGTGCCGCCAAAGCTGAAGGCCAGAAGACAGGAGAAAACAAGGGGCGTTAAGAGGGCCTCAGAGGAATCCTGAAGTTGGGTGAGACCAAAGGCCTCTCTAGTTGAATACCAGTGGCCTCCAGGAAGTCAACAACCAAGGTAAACAAGAAGGCCAACTCTCCCATTAGTTGTCCTGAGCAACTGATATTCCATGGCACACCATCTCTTGGCGTAGGACTGTTTTGAGGGACTGTTCCCTAAGAATTTCCTTAATCCCTTTTAAATCCATCTGTCCTGTCTGATCTTGGAAGCTAATGAGGATCAAGCCTGGCTAATGCTTGGAGCGGGGAATGCCAAGGAATATCAGGTACTATGGGCTCCATAGAGGAAGGCAATGGCAAACTTCCTTTGCGTATTCTTTGACTAAGAAAAAACTATGAAATTCATGAGGCCGGCATAGGTTGACCACTGATTTGTAATCACATTTACACAGCAACCCACTACCAGTGAGTTTTGTAAGTTAAAATTACACACCAAGTAAAATGTTGGGGAAGTCTGGGAGTCAATGTCCCCAAAATTTAATATTTCAAAGGAACAGTGTACCCTTGAGCACATGCTCAGCCAAAGAATTTGTGACCAAGTACTTTCACACACAAACATACCACTGCCTGGGTTCTACTCCTTCCCAGTGTTTGTTTTCCCCAAATTCCAAATTTAGAAAAGGAAGCCTTTTAATTGTTTCCACTGCTAGATAATTGACAGGCAGAAATGCTTTCTGATCTACCAAAGTTCCCAGGTCTCTCCCCTGCCTTCCCAAGCCTTTCTTCCAGTCTAATGCCTCTGAAAATATGACAACGCTACAAGCTGACTTACCAAGTCTTGCTGAAGCCTTTTCAACAACAAACACCCACACTTTCGAGGACAGTGTGGGGTTTTCCATTTTGTTTCGCTTGCTTGCTTTTATATTGCTTGTGAATTACATGTTTTTTTAGAAACTGTTCCCCCCCCCCCCCCACACTTTTGTAATTTCTGCTGAGAGAGCCACCCGTCGGGTGTACAGGATCTATCTACATAAAATGCCAGAATGAATAAATGTAAACAGCCTGGCTCATTCTGTGATGGGGATAAAAGCGTCAAAGGAGAAGGATGAGCTGAGCCGAGCTGAGCAAATGCTTTTCTGTCGGTGAGTCATTGCCTGAAATGATCATAACAGGCAGCCAGGAAAGTTCTCTGGGAGGAAGCAGAAGCACCCAGACACCACCTTGCCAAGGGGCCTGATTCCCTGTGGAGAGGCTTGAAATTGGGTTATGAAGGGCCACCTTTGAAACAGGAGAGACCAAGGAGATTTGCGCATTGGCTTTAAAATCCCGTTTTTGACAAGGTGCAGGATAAGCCTGGCTGGTATCAGGGCTGTATATGGGTTGCATTTGCCCTGGCACAGGTGAATGCAACAACGTGTGTTGAAAATTTAATGGGCCTAAGGCGCTTTAAAGGCAATGCACTAATCTCCCAAACTGATCATATTATATTGTCAAGGAGAAAAAAAAATGCTTATCACTGATTTTAAATACAGTTGGCCCTCCGTATACATGGATTCGGCATCCACAGATTCAACCAACCATGGTTCAAAAATATTCACGCACATAAAAATTCCAAAAAGCAAACCTTTATTTTGCCATTTTATATGAAATTGAATTTTATATATATCCTATTTAAATGTGCCACTTTATATAATGCGATTTGGGCATGCAAGGATTTTGGTATCCATCGGGATCCTGGAACCAAGCCTGAATAAATAAATTGTTAACTGCCCTCATGTTGACCTCAACTCATGTTGCTCCTGTGGATGTCCTCTCCAAGACCACTGTCCTCCACTGCTCTCTTCAGGTCCACTACACTCTGTCCATGACCTCCCTGTGGTCTAATCATCTGGCATGCTGCCTTCATCTCTTTCTACTGCCTTTAGCATCATTGGCATTTCTAATGAGTCGTATCATCTCAAGATAGGGCCAAAGTACGGCAGCCTCAATTTAGCCATCCTGGCTTCAAGGGAAAGTTCAGGCTTGATCTGTTCTAGAACCCATTTGTTTGTCTTCTTAGCCATTCATAGTATTCTCAGCACTCTCCCACACCACATTTCAAATGAGTTGATTTTCTTTTTATCGTCTTTCTTCACTGTCCAGCTGTCACATCTGTACATAGTGATGGAGAGTATGTTGGCTTGGATGATCCTCACTTTAGTGTTCAGAGTTATAGCTTTACATTTTAAGATCTTGCCCAGTTCTTTCATAGCTGCACTTCTCAAGCCTAGTCTTTTTCTAATTTCTTAGCTGCAGTTCTGTTCATATCAAAGTTTGATCTATGTTATGGGAACTCTTTGACTATTTTGATTTTCTTGTTATCTAGGATGAATTCTTGTAGTTCTTCTGTGGTCATTATTTTTGTTTTCTCAATGTTCAACATTAAGCCTACCCTTGCATTTACTCCTTGACTTTCTTCAGTAATTGCTCCAGGCCTATGTTGGTTTCTGCTAGTAGTATCGTGTCGTCTGCTTATCTTAGTTTATTAATGCTCCTTCCTCCCCTATTTACTCCTCCTTCCTCTGATTCTAAGTGTACAAAATTTTCTGCATACAGGTTGAATAGATAGCATGATAGAATGTAGCCTTGGTTAACTGCTTTGTGCATAGGGAAACATTATGTTTCTCCATATTCAGTTTTGAAAGCAGTCTTATGTTCTGAGTACAAGTTACACATCAGTTCAATCAAATGAAGTGGTACTCCCATTTCCTTGAGAACATTCCATAGCTTTTTGTGATCTATGCAGTCAAAGGCTTTGCTATAGTCAATGAAGCACATGCAGATTTTCTATTGGAATTCCCAGTGCACTCCATTATCCATCATATGTTTACAACCTGATCCCTAGTGCCTTTTCCTTTCCTGAATCCAGTTTGCACCTCTCAGGTTTCTCTCTCCATATATAGTAGGAATCTTTGCTGCAGAATGTTGAACATAACCTTGCCTGCATGGGAAATTAGTGCAATGGTCCTGTTGTGTCTCCTTTCTTGTGTGTAGGAATGCATATTGATTGTTTTCAACATGGGGGCCACTGCTTTGTTTTTCATATTTGTCAGCAAATTTTAGTTAGGACAGTACTTGATTCTGTGTCTGTGGATTGTAACAGTTCTACTCGTTTGTCATCTATTTCTGGTGTGCATATTCAAGCCTGGGCCCACAGTTCCATGGGGCTGTGTGGGTGTGCACTGTGGGAGCGCGCCCCATATTAACTCCCTCCATTTGTCCCCCGCAGATAATCAAGGGCCGCAGATCCCAAGTTCACGAGAACAGAGGGAGGACTGTATTTTAACACTGTGATTTGTTCATATAGGCTTTTATACTCTGTAAGTCATAGTCAAGGCAGCTAAAATGCTCTGCAGACTAATGAGATTACAATATATTATTACAGCAGTAGCACCAGTACCCAATAACTACCACTAGCACCATCATCCTTATGTGGGAACAGCATTAAAGCGAGGGCAAAACTTTTTCTTTTGCCTCAGTGGCTTCAGCCATTAAGATTTCTGTGCCTCAGAGTTCTGCTTCTGTGTCATGCTGAATGTAATGCTGGGAAGGTTTTTTTCTAAGGGACTAAGGGGATTTTCCAAGGGACAAAAATAAAAAATCAGAGAAATACTTGGGGAGAAAAGTTCAAAAGAGTGGGGCAAAAAGCACCACCATATATTTGAGCAGTGATTCTCAGGTTTTCTGATGTGGGGCACTGAAAACTGCTCCTCCCTCCAATGGGGATATGGGGGACTGGCACTGATCTAGAGACTACCATTTTGGGTAGCATTGGTTTAGAGTAAGGCTCATACCATCAGTGACTTGGAAGAGGCAGTTCAGTTTTTTAGATTGAGTGGAAACCCACCCAAAGGTGAGGAAGCCACCAAATAATGGTGTCATGTGGAAGAAGATCTGGATACAATGAATGAGGTTCCACATGCCACCTATGAGAAGGTAAAGATGAGGAATGAAAAAGAGAAGGAAAGCAAGAAGTGGCCCTGATAATTTACTTGCAGAATCATACCCATAGGTTGCAAAGTAGAAATCTAAAGGACCCCAATCCCCAAGGAACCCTTTTTGGTGGCTTACCCAAATCCTCCAGCGCTGGCTGCAGCAGTCCCCTCGCCGAAGACTTTGCCTCCCGTCGAGCCCAGAGGGCTTGAAAAGGCTGGGGCTGAACCGAATGCTGGCATCCCTCCGAACCCAGGGGATCCCCCAAAGGTGGGAGGGCTGCCGAACACTGGAGCAGCTCCGAAGCCACCTGAGCAAAACAGAGGCAAAAAAAGGGGGGACAAAAAGAAACAACAAGACATCAAAGTCAACAAAGAAAAAGGAAAGGAAAGAGAAGGGGGAAAAAAAACGGTTAAGATTTCCACAATGCAAAAGTACTCTGAGCTTGACAGCTTATTCCAGAATTATCACCAGAAGCAGTAGGGACTTTGGACCCACAATATGTACTTCTGAATGTTTTGCCTTATTAAATGTAAAGATAGAAAACACTGCAAAATGCTTTCAATGAAAAAAAATACACATGTACAAACCAACAGAAAAGTGATGGTGTTAATGGCATCTCTGGTGTCAGCCACTTGAGCAACACTCGCTTGGGTATTTTGGAAGTCTACAACTGAACTTAGGCAACTGTGTGGGAAGAGTTCCATGCAAGGCTTCAGTTGGGAGGCCAAAATGGATCAAAGGCTACCTGGAGAGAAATCAGGCCTGAGCTATTTTTATGAGAGGCTGGGGATGCACGCAGAGGCTGGCTGTCCATTTCTCAGATTTAAACACTGCCTTCATACTTTCCATATCCTTCCATCCTAGTACACAGCATCTGAAGGAATCTCAACCTCCTGCCAGTTTGCCCAAAAGACTGGAAGAATTCAAAAGGCAAATCAGCAACCCTCCTCACACCACCCTGCATCAGCACAGGCACATACAGACTGAAGGGGGGCTCTCCATCACAGAGCCACTTAGTTCATCCCTGTATAGGACACCTACTGCAAAAGGGGTGGCAGGAATTTGTAAGCATGTCCTTAAACAGAAACCTCTTTGACATGAATTTAAAGAACAGATCAAGACTTCTGCCACAGGCTGCATGCAAAGCAGACAGATATCAGCAAAAAGCTATCAGTTGCTAAGGTGGCATTTTCTGATGTCACCAGCAAAACTACAACCATTTCAGAGTAGCTATGCATCACACCCTAGAGGTAGGCGATAACAAACTGCAGGCTGTGGGCACGGCTTTCCAGAGGCAATGGTTTCAGACAAGACATTAGGATTTCCTGGTTTTTCTCAAGACTGCTTTGGAACAGCAGCTCGAACTTTTGTACCACTCAGGTAAAACGCTGAAATTTGGAGCATTCATGAAGGGCAGCTTTCTGCAGAGTCAGCAACCCTCTCTCCTCTTATTTCGGTGCAGAATCTGGATTGCTTGAGGATAGAATTTTAATTTTCCCTTTTATCATTTAGTGTACACTGTTCTGCCCTAGAGATCCGTGGTGAAGTCTCATTCAATGGAAGGTATTTTAGCAGAGGTGAGATAGCTATTTGTTATGGATACTGTGGTTGCAACTGCCATTCCAGACTCAGCATTCAAATTAGATAATTCTCACGGTCCCTTTCAGTATTTATGATTTTGGGAATTCGAACATGATAGGGCACAGAGAAAAAAATCTTCACAATGGAAACAATTTTACTAGCCTCTATGAGGAGGACAGGGTTCTTATCTGTAACTGTAGTTCTTCCAATGGTCATCTGTGAACTTACAGAAATGTCTCCTACTGACATGGAGTTGCAGAATGCCAAAGCATAGGTGATTCTCCCCTGAACCAAAGCAAAGTCCCAAAGTGATAGGAAATAGAGAGAGAGAAAAAATGTATTTCATTTATAAGCATAAGCTTGCTGAGTGATAGGCTAATAAGCTGTAATGATGATGCATGTATGGTGCTTTCACCATATAGGACATCTGATTTATTTAAGCTTTCCTAGATGCTGCATCACATTGCTGTCTCATGTTCAGCTTGTGGTCTACTAAGACTAGATCCATAGATTTTTGTGTTTTTTTCGGTTTATGTGGCCATGTTCTGGAAGAGTTTATTCTTGATGTTTTGCCAGCATCTGTAGCTGGCATCTTCAGAGAACAAGATGCCTTTCACATGTATTGCCATCAAGCCAGGTGTCATCCATCCTGTATCTGTGCATTTCATTTTTACTGCTCAAGTGTACTATCCTTAATTTCTCCCTGTTGAGATTCATTTTGTTAGTTTTGGCCCAGATTTCTAGCCTGTTAAGATCATTTTGAATTCTGATCCTGTCTTCTGGAGGTTATTATTAACCCTTCCTAATTTAGTGTCATCTGCAAATTTGATAGGCATGCCCTCTACTCCATCATCCAAGTTATTGATAAAGATGTTGAATAGCACTAGGCCCAGGATAGAATCCTGGGGCATCCGGATAGTTATTTCTCTCCAGGATGAGGAGCAGCCATTGGAAAGTACCCTTTGGGTTCAGCCGGTAACCAATTACAAATTCACCTAACGGTCGCATTGACTAGCCCACATTTTACGAGCTTTTTTGAAGGGATATCATGGAGGACTTTTCCAAAGGGCTTAGAACATTTGCCCTCTTCCAGTCTGCTGTGACTTCTCGTTTTCCCCAGGAATGCTCAAAGGTTATTGGCAATGGTTCTGAGATCTCTCTATCCAAGGAACTAAATGGGCAGATGTCTGGGCTGAACCCTGGTGCAATTGTATCCTTTGCCTTGGTACGAGTGGTCAGACTGGAAGTGGGAGTCAGCACTGGGATGCAACAGTCACAATCAATATAGGTTGATCCATTGCTGCTGATACAAAGCCGTAATGAGCTCTCCAAAGAGTGACTGAATATTGGAATGCTAAACATCCAAGGCAATACCATGTAAGGATTTGACAGACACCTATAGGCTGAATTAAATGCCTGTTTTTATGGCACATCCATTACTTTAAGGGACTTCTCTCAGAGGAGGGCCTTAACTAGGGGTGAATGGTTCTGATGTACCTGAGGGATGAACACATGAGTGAGCACCAAGTTCAGCATTGCTTCTTTGTCCTAACAACAGGCATCTGGAGAGACCATCCTTTTGGGGTCTAAATGCCACAGAAGGTAGGGTCATAAGCCCTTCAGGGCATGCATATCCAGAATGACGGAACTGGAAAATGTCTGGAAACTAACTTCAGCAACACTGAGGTAAATTCAAAGTATAATCCAAAATCCACCAAAATACATGCGGCCAGTGGGTGGGGTTACCACCAAAATGCTTACATTATAGCTCTGAATATCTAGAAGGTTCCAAATACAGGCACAGATGGTCTGTGTAAGTCACAGAGACTACAAAGAAATTTAGATCTCATAATGCAATTTTTTAAAAACTAGAAATCTGCAGAGGTCTTCCCTTTTTTATGAAGGTATTATAACACTCTATGAATTTGGGGCTCCCTTTCGAGATATACTGTCTTTGCTTTTTGTTCAACAAAGACCATATCTTTAGACTTGGGCCAGTGCATCTTGGAACAAAGACAGTATAATATTTTAAACCACAGCTTCTCCAGATATTTACATACAAGGTTTATGATACTACTCATCTAATTTTTAGGTCTTATTTGCTGTTAATTTTGACATGGAACTACACCCTCCACTTCACTCTCACCCTCCCTCCCCGCCAACTGTCCCTGAAAGTTTTACACAGGCATTTTTTCAACCCAGACTTCCATCTCATTAGTAGGCTGCTGGAAAGGAGATATTGGCTACCAACAGCTCTTTCGCTGTTTGACTGAGGAGGCATTTTAATACCCTGGGTGAAATTCCAGTATCAGCCAATGTAAAAGATATCACCTGGTTGTAAACACAACTGTCTGGAAAAAAAAAAAAAGAAACGAAAAAAGGGCTGCAGTTGAATTATTTAAACAATGAATGGCTATCCAGTTACACTTTTGTTCAAGAGCCATCACTGCTGTTTGTTTAAAACTTGCATTCTTAACATTTGGTGGAATCTATAAGTTAAAAAGACGTGAAAGAAGAGCACTACCCAAGAAACAGAGTAAAGCAAAGGAACCGGGTCTAGCTTAGACATAAGACGATTTCTCTTTACCCCCGAGTTGTTTTAAAAAAGGAGAGCCAACTCTTGGCTGTGAAGTGACCATCTGATTCATTACAGACGAATGGCAATGAAGCCCATCATTCACGCTGTAAAGAAAAGATGGGATTACAGTCACTTCTAAAAAAAATGACATCTGATGAGTTGGCTAAGGCTCCTGTTTATCCCTGGAGGAAAATTCAATACCAAGCAAAGGACAGATCGCTATTCGGAGAGCATCTAGTCTTCTAACTTAACAGCTTTGTGGTGGATACACTGTACATAGGGTTGCCATAATTCTCTACCACCAAACCGGGACAAAATGTAGGACAAATATAGGACAAAATTCACGCCCCCCAATGTAGGACACTCAAGAAAAATGGAGGACATAACCAACTAAAGGTCAAAAACTTTAATTTTTTTTTAAAAAAATTAATGTAAATCCTTATATTATAGAGATCTTGTTGCACCTCTGAGACTAAATGCATCTGAGGAAGTAAGACTTTACGAAAGCTCATGCTACCAACTTCTTTCTTTCAGTTGTTAATAATAATAAAATTCAAAGACATAGAGATTTTGGAGTACCTCTGAGATTAAATGCAGCGGTGGAGGAAAAATGGGTTGATCTCTTCTTTAAGCATAAAAAACTCCACTGGGCTACTCACACTCTCTCAGCCTTAGAGGATGCAAACCTCTCTGAATAAACCTCCCAAGAAAACTCCTTGGACAAGTTACACTATCTCAGCCTCAGAGCATGGCAAAGTCAAACCCTCTCTGAACAAACCTCCCAAGAAAACCCCTTGGGCAAGTCACACTCTCTCAGCATCAGAGGAAGATAACCAAGATAACCCTGTGATAGGTTCCCCTTAGGGTCACCATAAGTTGGAAGCGACTTGAAGGCACACACACATACACTCGCACACACCCAGGTCACGCTGTCTCAAACAAACAACAAACAGCTTCATTTATATACCACTTCAAACTGAACTAACAGTGTCTAAGTGGTTTACAACTGTAAGCCTCAGCCTCAGAGAAGGCAATGGCAAACCCCTTCTGAACAGACTGCCTGATGAAATGATTGGTAGCCCACAACATAGGAGGTGTCCAACCCTCGGGAAGAGTTGCCCCAAGAGGGATGGCTCTCACCAAGCCTCCCAAGGGGTCCTGTTGGATGGAGCTACCTTGGGGCAAAGTGGGGGAGGGGGGGAAGATAAGATCAGGGCC
>NC_056528.1:21705002-21798700 GCF_019175285.1 Sceloporus undulatus | reverse complement strand
CCAATAATAATAATAATAATAATAATAATAATAATAATAATAATAATAATAATAATGTATATTCTGCCTTTTACGAAGGGAATCAAAGCAGATTACAACATCCAGAACTGCCCACATTACACCTGTTTTAAAATCTCTCCACTAGCTGCCTATTAGTTTCCAGGCAAGGTAAAAGGTGTTGGTTATAACCTTTAAAGCCCTACATAGCTTGGGTCTGAAGAGAGAGAATTCTGCCTCAGAGTTCATAACACAAATGGATGGTACCGGCCACCCACTTGGAGAATCTCTGAGCAGAAACAGGTAGTCCCTTCTTGGCCTCTGAGTAGCACACAAAGAGTCTCTCAGAGCACCTTGAACCTGAAGCCGTGTCCAGGTAAAAGGCCAGTGCCTTCTGAATGTCCAGAGTGTGGAGCTGGCGCTCGGTGTCGGTGGCCAGGTTTGGGGCCAAAGTTGGCAACACAATGTCCTGGTTGAAATGGAAGGTCAACATCACCTTCGGAAGGAAGGCAATGTTGGTATGGGGGACAATTTTGTCCTTGTGAAACCAAAGGTAAGGCTGGTCCATCTGCAAGGCACAAAGCTCGCTTGCACAGTGAGCAGAGATGGTCACAAGGAAAGTTGTTTTCCAGGTCAGCAATCTCAAGTCCGTAGTGGGCCATGGTTCAAAGGCCTTGGCCGATAAACAAGCAAGCACCAGATCAAGGCTCCATGTCAGTGTCGGTACCAAAGATGGAGGACGAAGATTGTTGAATCCCCTAAGGAATCTCTTTACCAAGGGATCCTTGGAAAGGGAAGGTTTGCCTTTGAACTGGTAATATGAGCAGATCGCCAACAGATAGCACTTAATGGACGTTAGGCACAGTCTCAAGTCAGCAAGGGTCATTGAGAACTCTAGAACTATCAAGGACTGAGACACCTGATGGAGAGAGGTCCTTGGCTGAGAGAAAGTCGAAGAACTTGTTCCATTTGAACCGGTAGGACCTCTGTGTAAAGGGCTTCTGGGCAACCAGGATGACCATCCGTACTGAGTCAGGCAGTCTCTAGGGACAGATTTTCCACGCCACCAGGAGCTGGTCTGCCAGTTCGTTCTCCTTCCCAGGGAGCTGGATGGACTGAAGGAGGATCCTGTCGTGGATACACCAGTCCCAGATCCGAAGCGTGATCTCGAGTAAAGTCGGGGACTTGGTTCCTTCCTCTTTGTCAGGTAGTACATGATGGTGGTGTTGTCCGTCAGGAGGAGTAATACCTTGTTTGAGAGGAGTGACTGGAATGCCCTGAGAGATTTTTCTACGGCCAGCATATTGAGGGCATTGATGCGAAGATGAGTCTGTGAAATGGACCACTTGTTCTTGATGGTAAAGTTCAGAGTGTTGGCACCCCAACCTTCGAGGGATGCATCTGTGGTTAGGGTGATTTGAGGATCTGGAGGCTGAAAGGTCATCCCGACACAAACATTGTTGGGATCAAGCCATCAGTGTAATGACCTGGCTACGCCCTTGGAACTGTGAGCCATTTGGATGGAAGGTCACACACGGGATCGAAGATGGAGACGTACCAGGACAGGAATGGTCTGAGATGAAGCCTTGCAAACCGAGTCACATACATTGTAGAGGCCAAGTGTTCCAGAGCTACTACAGTAAGCAACAAAGGAGGTCAACTGATGCTAGTCCAGGATAGGTCTAAGGCCAAAATCCCTCTTAAGAACAGTAAAGTAATGGGAGAAAAAACAGTAGCGGGCCCGAGTGGGATCTATGGGCTCGATAGTGCCCTTTTGCAACCTCGATAGTGTCCTTTTGCAATAGAATGCACACTTCGTCGAGTAGGGCTTCTGAGGGTGTGGTGGAAAGAACAGCTCCGGTGGTAGGGAGCTCTTCAAACTCGAGGGCATAACCCCTACAGACAATATCCAAGATCCAAGAGTCAGAAGTAATTGAGCTCCAGGTGTTAAAGTAGGGCCTCAACATGTCCCCAAATAGGGGACGAATGAAGTGCCCCACATCATTGTCTCCTCTTGCCCTGCTGGGCATTCTTCTTCTTGTAAACCTGGGCATAATGTGGCTGAGGAGGATGATGTCCAGACGAAGAAGAGGAGGACTGGGATGGGCGGGGCTGCCTCAGCTGATCTTGCTGGAAACACTGTTCCTGAAGCTAATAAGATCTCTGCTGGTATGGTGGGTACCAAGGGTGCTGGGACCCGTACTGACGCCAAGGAGATTGGAAAGAGGAAGACATGCCATGCTTCTTGGCAGTGGCCTTCATTCGGTATTGAAAATTCAATGGAATTATCAAAGGGCATATCTTTGATAGCAGACTGGGCATGAGGAGTGAGGTCAGAGCAACACAGTCAAGCATGTCTCCTCAAAGCCACTGAATCTGACAGGACTTTGGAGGATTAATCTGCAGAATGTCAGGCTGACAAGATCTGCTGGCCACCAATGGAGTGGGTCTTGGCACAGATGACCATAACTAATTGCCTCTTGTCATCAGGCATCCCCTTGAGAAGCAGTTCCATTGTCTCCATCAGGTGCTGGATATAGGCTGTGTAGTTGGCTACCTTGAGGTCAAGCATCGCAGAGGATAGAATTTCTTTGCCAGACCATCTATCTTCTTGCTCTCCTTGTCTGAGGGGAAGAAGTCGTCCTCAGGAAGAAGGAGAGCTGAGAGCCTTCTACAATTGCTGAATTGGGCTTCGGGTGTTCAAAGAGCCAACTTGGTCCCGAATGGGCAATCTTGTAGAGACTCTCAATATTCCTTGAGATGGAAGCGATGGTGGCTGGTGTCGACCATGAGTGTTTAGCTATCTTCTTCAAAGATGGATGGAGGAGTTGGTACCAACCCATGAATTCTGCACTCGATGGGGTCCAAGGCCTTGTTAGCAGTACAAGTAACCTCCAGTTCGAGAAGGAACAGACATCGCCGGTCAGGGACATGGGGTCATGTTTGGCTAGGTGTTGGTTCAGGGGGTGCTATGCCCTGAAGGATAGACCAGAAGCTGGAGAATCTTCTGGGGTCCTCAGCAAAGGGCGATCATAAAGAGACTCCCAATGAGTCGGTACCGGTGGACATGTCGGGATGGAGGCCCTGATCACCATAGCCTGAGCATCGGGGAGTTTCCGGTGGAGCTCATTCAGGAAAAAGATAATCTCCCCGAGCTGTGGTCGAACACCAGGTCAGGGTATTGGAGGAGATCGTCATGATAAGATGACTCCACGTTGAGGTTGGCAGCCTCATTGGCCTCGGTCCCAAGGCAGGCATGATCTCATTGGAGTGGAGAGGTATGAGTTCGTGGGCTGGCCTCTTTTACTCTTGCAGACACATATTGAGTCAATGGCATTGGATAAGATCACCAAACCTCTTCCTCTGAATCCGAGTCGAGCCTGACAGCACGGGAGACATCCAGCAGGATCAAAGCCTGAGGAGTGGTCAGGCCTGACACCAACCTCTCAGGGTTGGCACAGATGGAGTCCGTGACGAAACTGAGGGCTCTTTTCAGCTTGATATTGTAGAGGGAGAAGCCGAACGAGCTCGTTTCGGAGCTGAACAATCAGAAAGCTTATCTCTCTTTGAATGAAAAGACTTGTCCCTTTTGCCAAGCTTTGAGGTCATCCAATCTGACCTTGTGCCCCTAGCTGAGTGTACACAGTGAGTCAGGGCTGCCTGGCATCACACTGTGACTGCCCTGTACTCTGCCAAGGAAACTAATATGTGGCCTGAAAACATGGTCCGAATTGGGATTTCAAGGTGGGCAGACATTTTTATGAAGCATGTAGCCCTCTAAGAAACTGGCCCCAAGGGTTTGGGGTCTGTTCTGAAAATACTGTTAAATGCAGTGGAAGCAGAATAGATATTGCTTAAGACTTAAAAATCTTCACGTGTTTCATTTCCACTAGTTCTGGAGGATGGATTGTGACAACAAAGGACCCTCAATGGGGATCAACATTTTGAACTGTCAAAGATTTTGGACTCTGGGGTTCACAAGGGCAAATTCAATGGAAACACTTTTCCATGGGGGAGCAAAAGTGGATGGATTCCAAACAAATGCTCATTGGAAACACTTTTCCATGGGGAGTAAGAGTGGGTGGATTCCAAGCAAATGTGGGTGCCTGAGTTGGTGTGCTATTTGGTTAAGCCAGGTCCTAGGGTAAATGTCATATTAATCACAATTACTGGTGAGATGGGATGGATGTAATTGGAGGTGTGTGGCATGTCAGGATATGAGTTCCTCAAATTTCTTGCCATAGTTGCTTAGAAACTTTGTGTGCTTATAGTATTACTAATAATAGATGATGGGATGTACTATGCAACAATGATGTTGACTGTTTATATTTCTGAGGGTGGTTAACAAGCAGATGCATGGAGAATACAGACTGATTTGGGAGCTTCAAGGCTCGTCCCATGAGAACGGCTGGAATGGGGTTTGAAGAGGGGACAACCCTGGGAAAGGGAAAATGCAAGAGTGTTTTGTTTTATGAGTGAATGGGGTATAAGCCCACTCAAAGCCTGCACTGTCATGTGCTTTTAATATGTAGTATAATTGTCATTTATTTAGTCCTGACGGCAAGAGCCTGCTATGAACATTTTTGGTTTCTGAATAGTTTTCTTGTTTTATTATAGAACTTTGTTCAACAGAGTTTCTGAAATAAAGCGGTTCCACACAAAAAAAGTTCCTTCTTAGTGCATCACAGTGAAGTATTTGGGCAAACCCAATACCTGTTTTGGTTGGGCTGGAGAATCCAAATCCCTGAGATGCCACGCTCCCTCCGCCAGAACTGAACGTGCCCATTGGCTTCTGCTCACCAAAGGAGGTGGAGCCAAATCCAAAGGTCTTGGCCCCACTGTTTCCAAAAAGGCTCGATGTATCTGGGATGAGAAGAAAGGGGTTTCCTTATACAGCAGGAAAAAGCACTTCGTTTGCAAGAGTCATCACATTCACAACTAAGACCAGGAGATCAAATGGAAGAGTTCCTCTTTTAAATATCTACTCACTGTTGGTGAGCAGAAATCTCCCTTCTGATTAGCAAACTTTTACAAATGGAAAAATATAGTTCTTCTAAACGTTTCTTTCCTTCCCTTTGGAAGATGGCAGGCAGATTTTTAAAATTTGTAGCTGTCTTGAGGGAATTCTCTTCCCTCTGCCAAGTGACCTTAGAGTATTTTTCCTTTATCTCTTACCAGGCCAAAAGTCCCAACCTTGCTGTAAATATATGCGTCTCCTCCAACCTGCCTCCGCACCAACCTGCCTCACTGAACCAAAAGCTTGATTATCAACCCTTAGATTCAGAAAGATATTTTGAATCAAAAGCTCCGAGAAACTGAAGAAATACTAGTGACTCCCTAACCATATGGAAAGTTGTGTTTATCATGGCTGGGGAACATGTTGTTCCTTCCTTTGTATTCAAAGGAAAGGACTGAATCATGGTCTCCAAAGGGAGCATTCCCCAAAGGGAGCAGAGTCCTTGTTCTTGTGCTCCTTTTTTTTATCCTGCATAAATTCCTCATTTGCTTATTTTTCAGGATAATGAAATATCCCATTTTATAAAAGTCCTGGTCATGAGGTTTGGGTCCAGACTATTTGAAAGACCCTATCTTCTATGACCTTGCCCAACTTTCTTTCAGTCCCACCACCATAACACATTGTGTTTGGTGAGGTTGAGGGGGAGAGCGCTTCTCAGTGGCTGCTACCAACTTGTGGAATTCACTCCCACAAGAGGCTTGTTTGGCCTCCTCACTGCCTTCTTCTTTTTGATCTTTCTTTGGATGGAGCCCTGAAGAGAGGCGGGTAAGAAATAAAATTATTACAGTATTACTATTACTATTATTATTATTTCTGCTGGCAGGCAAAGACCTTTTTATTTAGGAAACACTTTGGCATTTCAAATTATTATGGCAGAAAAACATTTAAGTGACATACTATGTTTTCAGACTTTTTATTATGTTTGATTATGATTTAATTGTTGTAATTCAGAGTTTTTAATGTGACTGTTCATTTAATGGAACTGTTCATTTAGAATTTGAAACATTTACCAATTATTTAATAATAATAATATATAATACCGATTTATTTATATCCCTCCCAATCACGTAGAATCTGGGTGGGTTACAGCAATAAAAAGTACAATATCATTCAATACAAATCAACAAAAATCAAAAGAAAAAAATTAACTTTTTAAATTTTAAAACTCTTTTAACTGTATCTTGTCACCTTTTCTTACATTTTTCAACATCATAACTGTCTTAACTTAAATCCAGCAAGTTCACAATAATCTTTTAAAGTTTTCATTAACTTATCAATACTTTCCAAAGGGTTTTCAAGAAAAAAACTTCATAATCAGCAAAAGCCCTCAACTTGTAAGTTACAACTTTAATTTTTATTCCCTTTATTCCTTCCTCTCTTCTATTACAGTTTTATGCAATACTTTTAAAGTAAGTATAAAAAGAAAGGGAGACAGGAGGTCCCTTTGAATCTCACAATATCTGATCAAGTATGAAAATTTGTTCAGCATATTCTTCCTTGCTGGAGAGAAGTGACTAGTGGAGTGCAACAGGGCTCTGTCCTGGGCCCAGTGCTATTCAACATCTTTATCAATGACTTGGATGACCGAACTGGGAACATACTTATCAAATTTGCAGATGACACCAAATTAGGAGGAGAAATGTAAGGTACTGCACTTAGGGCGGAAAAATGAAATACACAGATATAGGATGGGAGACAACTGGCTGAATGAAACAACGTATGAAAAGAATCTAGGAGTTCAACTAGACCACAAGTTGAACATGAGTCAACAGTGCGATGGAGCAGCTAAAAAGGACAATGTGATTTTAGGCTGCATTAATAGAAATATAGTGTCTAGATCAATGGAAGTAATAATGCCACTCTATTCTGCTTTGGTCAGGCGCCACCTGGAATATTGTATCCAGTTCTGGGCACCATAATTCAAAAAGGATGTTGAAGAACTGGAGTGTGTCCAAAGGAGGGCGACTAAAATGGCGAAGGGTCTGGAAACCATGCCCTATGAGGAATGGCTTAGGGAGCTGGGGATGTTTAGCCTGGAGAAGAGAAGGTTAAGAGGGGATATGATAGCCCTGTTTAAATATTTGAAGGGACGTCATATTGAGGAGGGAACAAGCTTGTTTCCTGCTGCTCCAGAGAACCGGACTGGGAACAATGGATGCCAGTTGCAGGAAAAGAGGTTCCACTTCAACGTTAAGAGGAACTTCCTGACAGTAAGGGCAGTTTGACAGTGGGACACACTTTCTCAGAGAGTGGTGAAGTGTCCTTCCTTGGAGGTCTTTAAGCAGTGGCTGGATGGTGATCTGTCGGGTATGCTTTGATTGAGAATTCCTGCCTGGTAGGGGGTTGGACTGGATGGCCCTTGTGGTCTCGTATAACTCCAGGATTCGATGACTATGTTCCTTAATAATTGTTCAATGTCATTGCCATTTTCTGCTAGCAGTATGGGATCATCTGCATATCTTAGATTGTGAATATTTTCTGGTGATATTTTCTGCATAGAAATTGAACAAACAGGGTGATAGAATGCAGACTCTGGGAAATTAATGCAATACCCCTTTTGTTATTGCAGATGTTTTGTGTCTCCTTTTTGGGAGGGATAGGAAAGTGTATAGATTCTTTCTAATCTGTGGGCCTTTGTCTTGTTCTCCATATTTGTTGGCAGATTTTATTAGAACTAAGTTGATTCTGTCTCTCTGATCGCAGCTGTTCTATTCATGTCATCTATTCCCGGTGATTTATTCATTCATTGCTCTGAGTGTTCTTTTCACATCATTTTCCAAACTTTGGTGTTTATCTTCATATGACTCTTCTTCCCATCTGTCATTCATCCTTTCATCTCTTTTATACAGCTCTTCTGTGTATTGCTTCCATAGTATTTTTATTTTATTTGGGTTGTATATTATGTTTTTCTACTAAGGAGGAGGCATGTGGTGGTAGTGGTGGCGGAGGACTCCTTGCTGAAGGGTACAGAATCAGTGGTTTGTGGGCCTGACAAGATGTCTCAGGAGGTGTGTTGTCTTCCTGGGGGAAAATCTGTGATGTGACAGTGAGGCTGACAAGACTTGTCAAGCTTAATGACCATTACCCCTTCCTTTTGGTCCATATGGGAACCAATGATAGTGCAAGTCACAACCTTCAGAATATCATAAGTGATTATGAGGCTCGGCATAGGAAGGACAGGTTGCTTACCTGTAACTGTAGTTTTCTGAGTGGTCATCTGCGAATTCACACAAATGGGTTATTCTGCACCTGCGCAGTAAGGTTTGGAACCTCCTTAGAGCTATCAGAGGTGTTTTGGCGGTAGCCCCACCCACTTCCCAACTGACATATTGGGTGGTTTCCCACCTAAACCCTCAGTTCCATGGACGCCGGTGTAGTAGCCCAGAACCGAAGGAGAGGCAGGGCATGACTGTGTGGGAAGGATGGACAGGATTTGTGTGAATTCGCAGATGACCACTCAAAGAACTAGTTACAGGTAAGCAACCTGTCCTTCTTCTTCGTGGTCTCTGCAAATCACACAAATGGGTTAGATTGACAAGCTTTGATCAATGGAGGAGGGAGTGCCATGCCACATAAGAAAGGCACATTGACCCCAAACAGAATCACCATTCGGGAAACCAAGCCCAAAAGGCATGTAAACATGGCATGAAGAATCATGCTAATATGACAACTCTACAGAGCCGAGCAGAAATCCAATACTGAGATGTAGTGGAAACAGTCACCAATGGAGGTGAAACATGCCCACTGGCAGGAAAATAGGCTTGCCAACTAATCATATGTTGCCAAGACTGCAGGTAGACCGTGATAGTCCATAATAGATGAAAGGAAAACCCCCGACCTAGTTAGCACAGGTTTGTTAGCAATGGAGATCATGCGAAAGCTACGGCATAGGTAAGTGGCATGAAAGTGAAGGAAGCTCACTACTGTAAGTGGTTATTGCAAGTAACAAACCAGAAGGTCTGGTATACAGGCACTGTCTAATCTATAAGGTGAATGGAAGCCACCATGAAGGGCAAAGGCTTGCAACAATGCGAGGCTGCACAGATCAGAACATTAGTATCCAAGAAAGAGGGGCTTACAAAGTTCTCAAACTCAAAGGTGTGTCATTCAAGTAATCTTGAAAGTAGTAGGAAGGATGGAGACTTGATAAAGTCTCAGCCCTGATTTGGAGATTATGGCATTGACAGACACAACCTAAAATGCTAAGTAGTCTAGGGCTAAATGTCTTCTTTAACAGAACATAAATAGTCAATCTGTGTTCAGCAATGAGATGGTAGGGAAGTCCATCCAGAGAGAGAGAGAGAGAGAGAGAGAGAGAGAGAGCCTAAGGACATTGAATTAGAGGAGAGCTCCAATAACCATTTCTGGACAGCGGTGGACATCAGACAGGACCTCATCCAGTCACAACGAATTTCTGAGAAGAAAAAGGTGAGAAAATCACAAGATCCAATTGTGACATACAAGACACATTGTATCTGGGCGTAATGTTGCAGGCCATCAGCCTGAAGCATGCAAATCTTGTTGAAATGTCAAAGAAAAATCCTAGATTGTAAAGTGAAGGGATGCCACACTGTCAAGTTGAAAGGAATCCCTGTGAGGACAGTATCCCATGACATGATGTCCTACAGAAGGTGTGTCAAAGATATCATGACATAACCAGAACTGATAGGCAAACAGCGTAGCAGGAGTGACATGCTGTCAATCCACCATGAAAGGGCTCTGTGAATGAAAATTTGAGAGCAGAGGAGCAGGAATAGACGACCAACATCACGAAGTCCAATTCCTAGCCAGGTGGTGGAAAATACCAGGCAATCTGACAGAAATCTTCATAATGTTATCCTTAATGCTTAGGAGGAACGACTCTAGCTGTAGCATTAATCCACTGTAACATGACAGTATGAGCAGAAGGGCTTGGAGACCATATAACTGTGGCTCAAAAGCCCTTATCGCATAGCTCCAGGGTATGTAATGAAGCATGAAGTACGCAGTGAGAGGACATAGCAATTATGGGGAGCACAGGATTCCCTTTACGGGAGAGAACCCCCAGGAAATTTCCAGGATGTATAGTCAGCCTTGTCGGGGTTGTAGGTGGAGGTCTGAAGTATTTCCACCTCACCCAGTTGACACCATGGATCAGCGGTTCAGGAGAAGCAGCATGTTATGACATCAGTGGGCCTGGAGAGATGGGACAGGTATGAACATCATGAAATCTCAAAGTATCCACGGGGTGGACAGATCTTCAAATAGAGGTTCGAAACAGAGGAATGTCTCCAGAAGGCATTCATGCTTAGAGCTGAAGTGAAAAGGAATTGAAGTAGTTGTTTGTAACCTGTTCCAGGGAAGAAAATGACATCGACAGGGGCCCTCTGGAAGGGTCATGTAGGAAACAGACATGTATTGTCCACCACATACAGTGGTCCTATGTAAAAAGGCACCAGGTGCCTTAATTGACACTCATATTGGGAAGTGACAAAACTTTTCCCCTGGAAATGGTGGTTCCTGAGCGATGGTATCAAAGCTCACCATGGAGGCAACAAGATGATCACAATCGCGCTGTTCTTCTTGGCTTTACTTCATGAACGAAGATTCAGGAAGGACTCGTTCGTGCTTTCTACAAGCGCGTTCATGACGTTGGATGTATCCTTCGAGCCTGTGCAATGGATTTTTCTGGTGGAGCGCAGCGTGCACAGAACTGGCCTCACCCTTTAAACCAGAAGTTCGACTGCTGAGGCCTTGACAAGCATGGACGGTGGCAGCGAGGTCCTCGGGTCGTAGGTTTGATTAGAGTTTCCTTCTCTTAGATGGTTGACCTTACAGGGTTAGATGAGCACCATCTGCCCGGGTTTGGGATTAGATTTTTCCTTCTCCAAGGATGGTTGTCATAAGGCTAGAGAGCCCATACTGACCTTTGGTGCTCTTGGTCAGACCCTTCGGTTGTGATCTGTCTGGCATAGGAGGCCCTACCGGTGGCTATTATACCACCGCCAGCATAGCTCACAACTTCATTAGGGTACGCAAGCCTCTCCCCCACAGTCAGAGCATAGCTGGAGGGGAATAGGAGGCCAGAATCGTGCTGGTAGCAAGTGAATAATGGTAGTGTTCCTTGGTATAAAGGGAGCAAACCAATTGATGAGTTTTGATTATACAATCCTGATGGCCGTCCATATGGTGAAGGAGTATCTGCACCAAGAGTGGCCAGGTTGTGCCCCCAAGATTATGGGGGACAGAAGTCAGACTGGAATATCTGCATTAAGTGACGTTTAGCCATCCGGTTGTGGAGGAGAATTTAAACCGTCAAAGGTATCTGTATATCATAACCTGTTACCTGAGAGGAGGGTTGAGTTGGGCTGGAAGCCAATCGGTATGACTTTGGAAAGTTAGGGATTGCTGAAAATTGAAGTTGGGCAGCCATCCAAATGGTTTGACCTGGGAGAGTCAGGGACCAGTGAGGGTCAAAGTTGAGCTGTAAGCCAATCGGGATGACTCGGGAGAGTCTGGGACCGAGATGGATTGGAAGCGGGCTGTCATCCAATTGGTTTGGCCCAGAGAGTCAGTGACCTATGAGGATCAAAATTGCACTGACATCTGAAGTCAGGTCACTGGCCTATTGGTCTGACCCTGAAGGATCAGGGATCAATGATGAGTGAGGCTGGGTGTCATCCATTTGGTTTGACCCCAAAGAGTCAGGGACTGGCGAAAATCGAAGTCGGAAGCAGACCATCAAATGAAGGCGAGGCAAGCTGACATTAAGCCAACTTTACCTCAGAATTTAAACTTACATTAAAGTAAGCAGTTCAATAAGAAATCACAGCGTTCCCTTTATCCCCCCCCCTTTTTAAAAAATATATGAACACGATGTTAAAAAGTTACCACCAAAATGCAGATTGTTCCTGTAAAATCGATGGTTGTAAAGTCTTACAGGAAAACGAAGTGCTGTTGGTGTGGCGGACAAAAGGAACTGAGGGTTTAGGTGGGAAACTGGCCATTGAGGCAGTTGGAGAGTGGGCGGGGCCAGCGCCAAAACGCCGCTAATAGCTCTAGGAAGGTTCCGAAGCTGACTGCGCCGGCGCAGAATAACCTGTTTGTGTGATTCGCAGAGACCACGAAGAAGAAGCTGAAAGACCTTAATGCACAGGTTGTCATCTCATCTCTTCTCCAAGTTGAAGGGCATGGTCCAGGAAGGGAGAAGAAAATAGCAGAGGTGAACAACTGGCTTTGCAGATGGTGCTGCCGAGCACAATTTGTATTCCTGGATCATGGGCTGCGGTTCCATGATGGACTTCTGGCAGGAGATAGATTGCACCTAACACCAGTTGGCATAAACACCAGTTGGCCAACAGTCTCAAAAATTTGATCAGGCGGGCTTTAAACTGACTTATGTGGGGGAGGGAGACAGTATTTTACAAGACAGGAGTACAACATCAATGTCAACAGTGTGATGTGGCAGCTAGTCAAGTAAAGTCAGTTTTATCTACATTAGTCAACCAGGCTGTTTCATACAACCATAAAACTATCTAGTACCATATTAAAACATAGTTAAAAAGGGACAGTTACATATATAATAAAACTAAGATTATATCTTATCACTAAATAATTTAAAAGTTTGTCTTTCTGTCAGAGCTAACTTGATGTACTTGGTCATTTGATAGGAAACATAGTCATCAGTTCCTGCCAATAAAAATATTTTTTTGAGGGAATAGCATCTTTGATATGTACAATAAGAGGGTAAGGTATTGGGCTCTCAAGTCCAAATACAAAGATTTTTCCAGGAAAAAATGATACAAATCGTCCGTCTTTCTACAGCCATATGGGCCTGCCTATTTGAGTTCAGTAAGCAATCATAACACTCTTTAATTTCCATTAGATGCAAAGTACTGTACTGTATATACTCATATATAAGTCTGGAAATTTTAGTCCAAAAAGTGACCTCAAAAACCTGAGTCAACTTATCCACGGGTCAATGTTAGTACTGTACTTTAACTCATTCATTCACTCACACACACACACACACACACACACACACAGTGAGCCCACACCATACGCAGGCTTCTCTTCCATGGCTTTCATTATACACTGAACAATATTATGAATGGTGCGTGTGCCACATTCACATGCCCTATTATTTTCAATGGGGCGCAAGCATACACGATTTTCCCCTTAGGCGGGGGGAGGGGGGAGGGGCTGGAACGGATCCCTTGCGTAAGGGAAGGGAGGACTGTATAGGAACCATCCCCTGGTGAAAAGCACGAAAGTAATCTGTCCTGGAACTACTGACTTCCCTCTATTCTCTCATTGATCCAGCTTTTTAATATGAACACAAACAGTTATGCTTCCTGGAATTTTGTACGTTCTCTGGCACTGTTTCCTTTTGCTTCATTCTTTACGTCCTTTGTTACATGGCCCTAAATTTTACTCTTGACTTATGAATGGGTCATATCAAAATCTGTAATTTTTGGCTCCCAAACCTGCCCTCGACTTATACATGAGGTTGACTTATAGTCGAGTACATACAGTAAACTCACTGCATAGCTTAAATAAGTACTTGGAGACCATAAGAGGCCTAGAAACGAGGAGCCCATCCAGGCCAGAAAAGGGAGAAAAACCTCCCTCCAAAAAAGAAGGATAATGCTCAGAAAAAGAAAAAGAAATGGAAATGAGAAAAAAAATGTCTACCATACAGTAGAAATGTACTCAGCTCAGGAGCAACCCAAAGGAGATGTTTCTTTTGCAGTGGATGAAAGAGAACTGGAGGAGGAGTTAGATTGGCGGGATTGGGCATGCTCAGTGCATGGGAGTGGGCAGGGCTTCCGCCAATCTGCTCAGCTTTTCAGCTTCCGAATGGAGTCTCTGTTGTATAAGGCACAGAGATCACAAAGAACAACACAGACATAGCACCAGAACCTGAACTGGCATCTGACATCTATACCAGGAAAGATTCTAGAGCAGATCATTAAACAGAGAGTCTGTGATCACCTAGAAGGCAATTCCATAATCACAAAAAGTCAACATGGGTTTCAGAGAAACAAGTCATGTCAGACAAACCTGATCTCTTTTTTTGATAAAATTACCAGCTTGTTAAATGAAGGGAATGCTGTGGATACAGTATATCCTGATTTCAGTAAGGCTTTTGACAGGGTTCTCATGACATTCTTGCAAACAAGGTTGTAAAATGTGGGCTAGACAAGGTAACTGTTACATGGATTTGTAATTGGATGACTGGCTGAACCCAAAGGGTGCTTAACAATGGCTCCTTTTCATCCTGGAGAGAAGAGACCACTGGGGTCCCACAGGGTTCTCTCCTGGGGCAGTGCTATTCAACATCTTTATCAATGATTTGGATGGATGACAGAATTGGGGGCATACTTATCAAATTTGCAGATGACACCAAATTAGGAGGAATAGCTAATACCCCAGAAGACAGGATCAAAATTCAAAATGACCTGACTAGACTAGAAAGCTGGGCCAAAGCTAGCAAAATGAACTTCAACATGGAGAAATGTCAGGTATTGCTTGCATTTAGGGTGGAAAAATGAAATGCACAGATATACAATGGGGGACACATGGCTGAACAAGACTACATGTGAAAGGGATATAGGAGTCCAAGTAGACCAAAGTTGAACATGAGTCAACAGTGTGATGCGGCAGCTAAAAAAAGCCAAGGCAATTTTAGGCTGCATCAATAAATGTATAGTGACTAGATCAAGGGAAGCAATAGTGCCAGTCTACTCTGCTTTGGTCAGGCCCCACCTCGAATATTTTGTCCAGTTCTGGGCACCACAATTCAAAAAGGATGTTGAGAAACTAGAGCGTGTCCAAAGGAGGACGACTAAAATGGTGAAGGGTCTGGAAACCATGCCCTATGAGGAACGCCTTAGGGAGCTGAGGATGTTTAGCCTGGAGAAAAGAAGGTTAAGAGGTGATATGATATCCCTGTTTAAATATTTGAAGGGATGTCATATTGAGGAGGGAGCAAGATTGTTTTCTGCTGCTCCAGAGACTAGGACCCAGAACAATGGATGCAAGCTACAGGAAAAGAGACTCCACCTCAACATCAGGAAGAACTCCCTGACAGTAAAGGCTGTTCGACAGTGGAACACACTCCCTCAGAGTGTGGTGGAGTCTCTTTCTTTAGAGGTTTTTTTTATTATAAAATGTCAACATTTAAAAACATCAACAATCAACTTAACAGTTATTAATAACGGAACAGCAAATCAATAATGACATAGATATGATAATGTAGAAGAAGGGTATTGAGGAAACTTTATAAGGTCCACAGTGTTAATGGAGTTCTAAAGTTAATCAAATCCTGGCATGGTTTTCTTCACATAGAATGTTTTCCTAGAATGCTTAATGGTGTGGTGGAGGTTGTATCTGATGCAAATTACCATTAATATACTCTATGAAAAGGAACCATTTTTCAGGAAATGTTTTGCCAATTTATTCTTTTGATTTTCTTATATTCTCTGTGAGTTTCTCCATCAGCCATATGTCACAGGTTTTCCTCCACCAATTTTCTATTAAAAGTTCACCTGTCTTCCAGTTCTTAGCAATTTCCAATCTGCGTACTGCTATAAGGCCCTTGTGGTTTGTTTCCAACTCTATGATTCCAATAGTGCAGATCTATTTTTCACATTATCTTTAAGTTCTACTGGAATGTTCAAGTTGTATTTTGGCATAATGGTTGATTCGTGTTCTTTAGCTTTATTCTAAATTTTGAAATTAGTAGTTCAGGTCAATGCCGCAGACTATGCCTGGTCTAATTTTTGCTGCGAGAATTCTCTGTCTTCTATTCCAGGTGATGTAGTTTATCTGATTTTTGTATTGGCCATCTGGTGATGTCCACGTGTACAGTCTCCTCTCCAGTTGCAGAAAGAAGATATTTGCAATGAATACATTGTTGGCTTCACAAAACTCACTCTCCTGCTTCCTTTCTTGCACCTAGTCTGTGTTGATGGCTATATTTCTCCTTTTCATAGGAAGTAAAGTGAGGCCAGAAAAAGATGAGACAGACAAAGCAAAGTGGTGGGTAGTGTGAGGTGAAAAGGAGAGGAATGAAAGAGGTGGTCCAGGAACCCATGATGGAGAAGAGTCGCAGGAAATGAAATGGAACTCTAACTGGAGACATGTTTGAGGCAAGGAAGACAGTTTAAGGGGATGGAACCTGAGAAGGACAGACTTGAGGAGGGGGGGGGAGGTAACATTTTACATCCATCAGATGGGAGGAGGTAAAGATTAATCATACTTAGTCTAAATAGCATTAGGTAAAGTGCTAGGGTGACAACAGCTACTGAATAGAAACAGTAAAGGTGGGTGACTCTTGTGGAGGAACTTTTAAAGACAATAGCAGTGACACCATAGATACCGCATGTTAGTACCAAGGAATGCAATGGTGAACCTCCTTGCCAGAACATCTCTCATCAAGAAAACACTATGGTGAGGCAATTTAAATGGTCTTCTTAACTGTTGGGAAACATGACGGGTTTGAAGGAAGGTTAGAGACTGGAGTGTAGTCTGAACAGACATTTATTTTTAAATGCCAGACCAGTTTAACAAATTCTGTTCCCAAAGCTCTTCCTTGGAGGTGATATAAAGTGAAAATTCTATCTAGGACAGGCTATTCACACAAGCTAGCCACCAGCCATGTTTTACTGGAGGTAAACATGCATGTGCGAACAAGCCAGATCTGAGAAAGAAGAGAACCAAAAGAATAGCAGAAAAATCTAGCTCTTGACTGTGTACTTACTCTGTGTGGCTGATGAGCCAAATCCTCCACCGCTGGAGCTGAACGGATTCTTGTTTGCTGCCTCGTGGCTGGGTTTTCCTCCTAGGCCACTGAAGAATCCCCCACTTCTCCCCACACTGCTTCCAGATCCAAACAGACCCCCACTCGAAGTGGGCTGCTGAAAAGATGAACAGAAAGGAGGTGGAAAGCAGACTCACTACTTTTGGTGAACTTCATTTTGCCAGCAACTTGAACCAGAAGTCCCAGAGATCTACTGCACATGTATCAGTGAGCTTCAGTATGTCTCCTCTTTCTTTCTTTCTTTCTTTCTTTCTTTCTTTCTTTCTTTCTTTCTTTCTTTCTAACTTTATATTTATTATATTTTAAAACATACATAGATATTGACACTCAATCATAAACATAACAAAGAAAAAGTAAGAGAAGAAAAAACATCCTATACATACATAATACCTATAAAAAAACTAAAGCTAGACTAACTACTCACTAAGCTAACTTAATACCATAGACACAATCTAACTGATTACAAATTAACGTAAACTAAAACACAAAAGAATTCTGCCCCCCTGACTGTAATGTGGAAAAAAGAAACCTATACATAAAATTTATGTTATTCTGTCATTACAGATCTTATTATACCAACATGCTAGGCACAAAATGACAAAATATTACATCATTAGTTGTCTTACTGCTAAAACAATTCATAAACAGTTTCTAACCTTTCAAAAAGTCTTCAACTGGTTTATCTTTTATCATCCTTGTCAGTTTAGCAACAAGTAAATTCAAAAATCTTTAGTTATGTAATTTAGTTCTTAGCTTTTTCAATCAACCATTCTAAAAACTCTGCTGGCTAAGACCACTTTGTTCTTTGAGTGGCAACCAGATGCAATCTGAGAAGTCCAGAGGCCAGTCAGATGCATTCTGAGACGTCCACAAGCAGGATATGAATGCAACAAAACCGTTTTGCAGTTGTGTTCCCCCCCAAAAAAAAATTATGATGAGAAATGTACACATACACATAAAATGCTTTGCCTCCAAGTACCACGTGGCCAGAAAGAGGAATAACCTGCCTATATAGATATCTCTACATATTCGGAACACAACCACCAACATCCTGACAAAGTGCAGGCCTTTGACTAACAACATTGTTTCCCCCCCAGTATTATTTTTAAAACCTTTGCCTGATGAAGAAGCCAGTGAAGCTTTGAAAGCTTGTGACACATATTTTATGTATTTTGATTGGCCCAACAAACAGATCACTATTTTGTGGATTTTGAATGTTATACACATACTGTGACACTGGAATGAAAATAGTTAGTACTTAGTCTAATATTTTTAAAAAAGGTGGCCCTGGTGGTGCAGTCAGTGGTTAAACATTGGTACTTCAGCCACAATGTTATAAATTCAATCCTAGAGGAGGGCTGCAAGGTCCACTTGGCCTTCCATCCTTTTGTAAGTCAGTAAAATGAGTACCCAGTTTGTTGGGGGAAATTGACTTCCAGATTGTAAACCACTTAGGGAGTGCTAGTACACTAATAAGTGGTATAGAAATATATTTGCTATTGCTACTACTATCTATGGAATTCTTCCAGTTGCCTTTTAAAATTGCACAAGTTGGTAGCCATCATGGCACTGTGTGGCCATGACTCCCACAGTGTGACCATGTACTGTGCAAGATGTACTTGTAGCTCATCCTAAATGCACCAGTACCCCAGCTCATGTACCCCAGCATCTGGCACTCAAAGTATGGAAAAGTTATTTTTTCAATTAGGAAAAAAAAACCTAGAACCAAGTGCAGTTTGTCTATTTAAAAAAATCAGAAGGAGAACAAAAAAGAGAGAAAGATTACCTGGCCAAAGAGGTTACCACTGGTATTACTGGCTGCTTGCCCAAACACAGAACCTGGGCTGCTGGAACCAAATGCTAGAAAGAGGAAATGAAATAGGGTAGTGAAGGAATATAAAGAGAGCCAGTTTAACCATGTTGCAGGTGATATGCAAAGGTGTAATAAATTACTGCTTCACTACTAAACTGCAATTTACATTTGCTTTTGCTATTGCTCAGAGGCATTCAAAAAAGCAAGATATCAATCAAGGATGACACCCTCCTCTACCGGACACATCTCTGACGGACTATAATTCTCATTATCCATGACCACTGGCTATGCTGACTGGGGATAATGGGAGTTCTAACCAAATATATCTGGGCTGCTTCAGGAGGTTGAAAAAGGAGGGTGAAAGATGCCTCAGAGGTACTATTTTCTTTTCTGCAGAACAATGAAAGAAACCATAGTGTTTGTCACTTCACTCCAAAATGCACACTTTTCAATCAGATACAGGCCCTTTCCCTGTAACAGGCCTGTTCCTGTTGGTAAACCCAAATGTCTCATCCAAATCTGACACTTCAACCTGGAAGCCAAGCAGGGTCCCTTTTGTATACCTCCCCCTGGACAGTGACATTTATTACTAAGTTTGAGGAAGAGGGATTCTGAGCAACAGCAGTTCTAGTTCATTCCGCACTCTCCTGATAGCCTGGTGGTCTTTCTTTTCTTACTTTGCTCTTGAAGTGAGTGCGGCCCTTGCCTGTTGTGGGTTGGGGGACTCACATTGTGCACAAAGCATTATGGTAAAGCTTAAAATTGCCATGAAGGAATTATTATTTTATGATTTCTCACTTATTTAAACAAAACTGTATCTAGGCCTCATGTAACTATTCACCCCAGCAGGCATGCCAGGGGATATGAAAAAGAGATTGCAAGCTTCCATGCTAGAACTTAGCTATGAGATGTGGGTGGACTGGTCATTCTGCTTCCTCACTGTCAGCTCCACAGTGCCTAGGCCCAGATGATGTTGAAAGGCCCTCTCTCCATCTTAACTGCTACCATCTTGACCTTGGAGGGAGAGAAGGAGAGGCAGGCACAGCTCCACCATGACTAGGACCAGAGGAAGCTGAAGGACTCTCCTCCATCTTAACTGCCACCTCCCTGGCATTGAAGGGAGAGAAGAACTGGCAGTATCTGCTGGGCTTGATCCTCTTCCCCAACTGCTTTTGTGTTATGTTTTTTAAATTGTAAGACTAAGGGCAGGGCACTGTCAAATTAACAATCTGTAAACTGCTCTGAGAGCCTTCGTGGATGAAGAGCAGAGTATAAATACTCTAAGTAAAATAAAATAAAAAAGTTCTGCTTCTCATTGTGAGAGGATTTTGCTGTTTGTGTGCATGCTAAAAGCTACTCCAGTGTACAAAGGGTTCCTCTGTTTAACTTTTAAGGGCTGCTATAAAACTCCTTGCTTGCAGACATACTTTGGACCTTGTCCTAGGATGGAGAACGTGCACACACACAGAGGAGACAGAGAGACTTCCAAGGCACCCCTTTCTATAGGATGGAGTTCTCCATAGCAAGATAGGAGAGGCCTCAGGTTCCCGAGCTTTACTTTAAAGACACACATTGCCTTACCATTTAAGGATCCACCATGGGGTGGGAAGGGGTGCTGGTTCATGCTACTGGGTAACAATGATCCAGAAGGGAACCTAGGGAGTGTTTTTGTCTTTTTAACTGTGGGAGTAAAGGAGGGAAGTCCTAGAATCAGAGAACCTTAGATTTGTAACATATCAATTACAAGAGAAGTTGAAAGAGATCACTAACCCTGTACTATGGAGGAATCCACAACCTCCAGACAGGGCCAGCTCTAGAAATACCTCCCTGCTCTTGTCCTCCCTCACACCAAAGAGCTGTCTTGCACCTCTTGCCCTGTCCACCCATCTTCCTTGCTGCTGGGAATGCTGTGGGCACACCCATGGGAAGGTCCCCTTGGGCAGAAGGCCTTCAGAGTCCCTGTGGCCCATGGCAGGTCAGGCAGGGTGGGGAGGATGGTAAGAGTCCCTTCCTCAGATTCCTCCCCTTCATGAACAGCCAAGAGTCCCTTTCCTGTTTGGTCCCACTGCTACTGGCAGTCCCAGCTGTTGCACAGATAACCTATGAACAGCTGGAGGACCTGCTTGAAATTTTTTTTCCATCAGGGCTTGAATGCTATCTCAGTGTCCCTGGGAACCAGAAGACATCCCTTCCCAACTTATAATACTTATGTACCACCATGGCTCTGTTACCTGAAGCCTGACAGAAACTGAATGCAGCTGAAGATGTTGGGGGAGCGGTGGCAGCAGTGGCACTCCCGAAGATTGGCATGGTCTGTCCAAAGGTGGAATTCTGCCCAAAAGCTGGGGTCCCACTTTGGCCAAAGAGCCCAGTGGTGGAGGAGGAAGAAGGCTGTCCAAAAGAGAAGGAGCTGGAGGTGCTTGTGCTGGATGGCACCCCAAAAACATTCCCACCACTGGAAGGGGAGGCAGAAGAAGAAGAGGAAGCTGCCTGTCCAAATGCAGGAGTGGCTCCAAAGGCTGCTGAGTTGAAGGTGAAGCCGCTAGAGGTGTTTGCTGGCTGGCCAAAGGTTGGAGCTTGCCCAAAAGCTGGATGTCCAAAGCCTGTGGTGGTGGCAATACCAAAGGCTGAGGTATTAAATCCAGTGGCTGCTGCCTGAGCTGTGACAGTGGAGGTGGGTGGTGGGTTGACAGCAGGCTGACCAAAGGGTGAGGATGTCGTGGTAGTCACTGCAGAGAGCTGACCGAACATGGGTGCAGTCTCAGAGGTCACTGGAGCATCAGTCACAGGCTGGCTGAAGGCCGAACCTGATGATGCAGCACTGGACACAGGGGGCTGCTCAAACACAGAAGAACTTGAGGTGGCTGTAAACGTAGAGGCCCCTGTGGCTGGTGCCTGGGTTGAAATACTTGGGGTAGAGGAAGGTAGAGGTGTGCTGGTTGCTTCAGCCAGTGGTGAGGCTGCATCCGTTGAAGGCTGGTCTGAAGGGGTGGAAGTGGGAGTCATCTCAGCCTTCAAATCACTAGAACTAGCAGTGATGGACACAGCATCTGTTGGGGTGGGTTTCCCTGAAGAGGCAGCAGGTTTTCCTGGGTCTCCAGTTGTGGGTGGCAGGGTGACTAAAGTGGGCAGCATCTGAGGAACATCTGGAGCCTGCAAGTGTGGCAGGGGTAGTTGTGCTGCTTCAGTCGTATCACTCAGAGGGGCCTTCTCAGAGGCAGCCCCTGTAGCTTTGGTGTCTTCCTCTCCTTTGCTCACTAGTGTGGTTGCAGTGGATGTTGTGGCTGAACTCAAGAGGCTTCCAAACGAGAGGGTGTTTGATGTAGGAAGGGGTGCCAAAGGAGAGGAGGGGGCTGGCACAACACTGGCTTGCTGAATCCCAAATGCAAAAGTAGATTTTGCATTTCCTGTGGAGGCTCCTAGAGGAAAGCTGGATGGAGAACCTGAGCTGACCAACTGGACATTTCCAAAGATCGTGCCAGAGCCCACAGCTGTCAATGCTGAACTGGTGACTGTTGTGGATGTTACAGTGGCCTCCACTGGCTTTGCTTCTTGCAAAGAGCTTGCAGGAGTAAATCCAGAAGGCACAGTGGCTGCTTTGGGCACCTGGGTACCAGCCACATTAGCAAAGGGAAACTTGGCTGGGGCAGGCTTAGCGTTCTCATCTGTCTGACTGACTCTTAATCCAGAGAAGCTCCCAATGGTTTCTCCAATCACAGGACCCTGAAAGAGGTGGTCTCCTTGTTTCACCAAAACATCATCCAGCTTGTTGCAGGTGTTGTTGGAAATGGAAGCCACAGCCATGCCAGTTTGGCAGTTTGCCTGGCACGGATCACCAGAGCCAATGCCTGTCATGGAGGTTCCTGGAAGACTGGCTGGTTTTGCAGACCCAAAAGCAAACAAACTCTCTGGGGCAGCTCCAAATTTCATGTTCCCACCAACTGAAAAGGCATCAGGTTGGTTCAGCTCCTTTGCAGGGATGGTGGCTGCTACTAAGTCAGAAAACAGGGAAAACAAATTCATTTTTAGAAGGCAATCATTCACTGATCATTACTCTCACAGTTCAAATGGAATAAGAGCTCAGTGACAAATTTTGCATGCAGAAGATTCCAAATCCAATTCCTGGGATCCCATTAATCAATTTTAATTAACTAATTCTACTCCTTCCTTTATTATAAGGTCTCAGAGTGGCATGCAAATAACATTAGTACAAGCAGTACAAGTGAAAATTATACTTAACACATTAACCATTTAAAACAGGTTTTAAAGGTTGTTGTTAACTGCCTTTGAGTAGACTTCAACTCATGGTGACCCTACAAATGAGACCTCTCCAAGACACCTTATCCTCAACTGCTCTGTTCAGATTCTGCAGGTTGAGGGCTGTAGCCTCCTTACTGAGAAGTTTACATCCAAGCGATGCAAAGCATTTTGAAGTAAATCAGTTAGGCCTCAAACTAAGACAAGATTTTTAATAAACACCCATGTTTTTACTTGACATCTAAATGAAGCCTGTATTGTTGCCAATCAGACGTGCAAGAGGAGGACATCCCACAATTGGCCATATCTGAACAGGCCCTGACCTCACTGGTGGAACAAAGGAGGGTCCGCCAGCAATCATCAGGTAGGCAACCCCAGAATGCCCACTCTCAGAGAAGGCAGTCAGCTATACCTAAGCATGATTGTCTGCTCTGAGGCTTACATCCTTTCAAACAGTCTTTCTTCACTGCATGGGTGACTGGATGTCTCATAACACAGGAACATAGCAGAATTATTTTGTCCTCAGAGGAAGGTGCCTGCCAGACCTCTGTGTGATTACTGCTCTGGATGTGGTTTAAAATTAACCTCCCCAGGAAGGAAGTGCGGTGTGGGTAGGGGCAATTATGAATGTCTCCACACAAGTCCTATCAGCACAGAAATACAGAATAATTTGAAATTAAGAAAAAATCCAGATCCTGCTGGATTATATAGTACAATTTCCTGCTTCCAAGGTCTATCTAGTCAAGCATTTTGCTTCTACCATGGAGAAACCCAGAACATGCAGAGCCTGAAGGCAAAGAGCTCTCTGTTAGTTTTCCTCTCCAGCAACTGGTATTTAGGAGATATACTGCCTCTGAAACCAGAAGGAAGGTTTCCTACCCATTGTGAATAATATAAATGTTACTGTCACTGCTTTCTACATCCATTTTCACTTTGATCCCACCTCCAACTATTCCTGCTGTGCTCGTATGTCCAACACTGTACTCCATGTACCTGATGAAGTGGCTGGTAATCCACAAAAGCCTATGCTATAATGTATCTGTTACTCTTAAAGGCACCACACCCCTCTGATGTTTTACCTGGTGAAATTGCAGGGACAGATGCAGCAAGGGAGGAGGTGACTGCAGCAAAGTTAAATCCAGGCCTACATTTCAACAAAAACAAGGGGAAAAACATTATGACTTATTACAAGGTTTTCTCTCTTTCTGGGAAGTATAAAAATGTGTGGAGAGATGGAAGAAAGACAGTTACTCCTTATACTGTATTTGCTTAACAGTTGTGACCCCCTTCCTTCCAAAGACTGAAACTATAACTTGGTGCATGTGCTAAGAATTCATCATCCAATCTTTTCTGTCCCAAGATCTACAATTTGAAATATATCCTCTTAAAATCAGAATCTCTGAAATACAACTATTCCCACATTAAAAGCTGGATTCTATATTCATAGTTAGGTTAAAATACAAAAGCCCTTTTTAGTTCCCCATCTCTGGAACTCTCTGAAATATTTGTGTATATACAGGTACACCCCCTTTGCCTAAAGGCATCTACTGCAAACCAAGATGTTTTGGACTACAGCTCCACTAGAGCTCACAGAACATTGACAATGCTGTAAGGATCATGGGATTTCAGATCCTAAACCTATGAAGCATGCACAAATACATGGAGGTTGCGGAAGGCTGTCCTACCATATTTAGAGTTGCATAATTCAGCCTCCCTTCATTTGGCAGCCTTCATTCATAAGCTGCCTCTCAATTATAGTTTTTCCCCAGACATGATTGTACTATGAACCATGGGATTCCTCCCTTTCCCTCTGTGTGAGATATGCCCTTCTCAGAGTTCTCCCTTATGTAACCATAGCCTCCAGATGGCAATGGGATGATTTAGACACTTCAACAAGTAGATTATCAGCTCTCCCCCTCCCCTCCGAAGCTACAATGCAGCCAGTCAGTTGCTGAATCTTTTCCTGGTTCAACGCTCTTGTGCTGAATTGGCTGATGTGTGTGCCTTCCACTCTCTGTAGGAAACTGTCACCCCATGTTCACAGGCAGACTATGAGTAAATAATATGTCCAGTGTGGATATTACACGGAGGGTTGAAGATTCCTCACTATCTGTTTTCCCAACTCTCTGTGCAATGAGGAGCAAGGGACAAAGGGGTACTGAGCAAAGCATTGTGAAGCATGCTATTCCAGTGCTAGCAGAATTCCTGCCATTATGGCAAGGAGTTTATATAAAGGGACAGGCCTCTATTTTGCAAATAATTTAAGGAGTGGGAGGAATAAAAAGGGCAAGAGAGACTGAACGTGCCTGTCTCTCTCCCTCTCTCTTTCCCTGTCTCTTCCTCCTTGAGCACTTGTGTATTTGTTTTTCCTTGCAAAATTCAACAAGAGCCAAGGTATCCCAGCATCCCAAGTAGAAGCCAGACGGTGATCTGAGCCATCATACATTTTCTATCCTTCTGCTCCCACATTGTGTTTAAACATTCTCCAAGGGGCTTGAGACAACCTACAGGTTCTCTCTCCTTTCCACTGTATCTTCACAATGAGCCTGTGAGAAGTAGTCAGACAAGTCAAATGAGGAAGATCCAGGCCTCTTCACATCCAAGTGGAGATTTTAACCTGTGTAACTCAATCCAGCACTACAACTCAAGAGTTTTTCAACCAGGGCTCCTGGGAAAGCTAGCGTTCTGCAAGAGGTCATTAGTGGCGCTGTAAGATACTGTGATCGGAGAAAAAAACCCTATTTTTTAGCTGCAAATATAGTAATTTTTCTGCTAGAATTTCCTGAGAACTGAAAAATATTTCAAGGGTTCTTCCAGAGTAGAAGGCTGAGAAAGGCTGCTGTGACTGCTACCACTCTAACCACTACACTACACTGGTGTTCTCTCAAGTGCAATGCATATGGATGCTGCCATAATACACACAAGGTAAAGTGAAGAAGAAACGGGGCATACAGAGATGCCACACTGACCCTGTGGAGGGAAGTGTGAACAGCTTGTTGAACTGAGCACCAGTGGCTGAGCCCGATGGTGTAGAGGATGAGGTGACAGCCGCAAGTGTCTTCGTGGGCCCTAGTCCTGGAACTGCAAGAACAACAGAAGGTTATGGGAAACACAACACAAGCCTACAGATGCAGGGCAAAAGGCATTTTACATCTCAGCATCACCTCTTCCAGGACAAGTCTGGAGTCATTATTATTTGCAACTTACATCCCAAAAAGCTCCAAGTGATATCTATGGATCTTTTTCCTTTTCCTATAACTCACATTCTCTCTTCACAACAACCTTGTGATGTTGCGCAATACAGTGACAGGTCTGACGTTATCCTGAGCTTTGTGACTTAACTAGGATTTCAAACTGGGCTTCCCTGGGTCTTAGACCATCATCCATGGTCCTACACCAGTCTTCCCCAACCTGGCCCCTTTGTATTGTAACAATGAGTTAAACAGAGCTGGAGGACAGTAGACTAGCGAGTCCACACTAGGTGGATTCCACTTATAAGCTATCATCACATCTACTAATCAGAAGTTCAGCCAACTGGATGGATTCTTTTATAGCCAAAGTACTATAATCCATATAGAAGGTAAAACTTCCTCATCTCCTGAAGGATGTTTGTTTGGGTTTTCCCAGATATGCTTGTTGGATAGACCAGGCTCCAGGGTGGGAGGGGACTGGCAAACCAGTCCTTCCTGAGGGACTTGGAATGGAGCCCTTTAGGAAAGCGATTAAGATGGATCTCTTCTGGCGGGCTTATCCCCAGATCTTCTGTAAATAAAGGGACATCCCACTCTGAGCATGTTAAGTGGACCAGATGATAATATACTGATTTTAATGTGATGTTATGATTTTATGCTGTATTTTATATGAATTGTATTTATATTTTTATAATTGTAAGCCCACCTCGATCCGTAGGGAGAGGAGGGAAATACAAATAAACTATAATTATTATTATTATTATTATTATTATTATTATTATTATTATTATTTGACCATCCAACTGAAAAGGCAAGTGATTCCATATAAATGGAGGATGAAGATGCTATTAGGTAGAAACCTCATCTAGTAAAGTCTCAATCCACTGGCTTTCTCTTTAGGATTCCCTGTAGCAGCTAAAATATGTTTTTTTTCTCATCCACGAATGCTTTGTTTCGAATGCTTTCTTCCCAGTGTCACATGGACGGAAGGAGGAGGGACCTGCTTGCATAGATATCCCTCCACAGAACAATACAACAACATTGTGAAAAAATGCAGGCCTGTGACTAACATTGTTGTTTTACAATTTTTTTTTCTCCTGTATGATTTTTTAAACAGCGTTGTCTGATGAAGACGCCTGTGGAGCTTCAAAATCTTGCATCATGCATTTTGTGCATTTTGGCTGTCTGAATAAAGGTATCATTGTTTTGTGGATTTTGGACATTATTGTAGTTTGCTATATGGCCAACACCACTACCTCTGAATATGTTTTTTGAGATATTTGGTTTGCTTTCTTTTCAAATATTGTTTTTGACTGTTGTAAAACTTGCCCCCTGCACAAGCGTGCTCATGGCTGAGGGGGAAACCCCCTCTTCTTCTTCAGTGGCCCTGTTTTTACTATCATTCTGTCAGCACTGACCAGTTGTATTTGCTACTGCAAAGAGAATGAATGATCCTCTCCTACTTTTCCTTCTTACTGTTACAAGAACCACCTGCAAAGGATTAATTGCACTTTTGCAGCATTTCTACCTGTTGGTCTGAACTGACCTGAGCTCTTTTTAGCAGTTGATGATGTCTGACCCGTGGAGCTGATGGTGGTCACAACTGCTGAGGCTGCCGAACTGGATGGAGGCTGCCCCTTAAGGGAGCTGGGCAAAGGTCCCTAAAACATAAAGCAAAAATTATCAAGAAATATGCAGTGTCTGAAACATGACAGAATCACAGAACTGGGAGGGCCTGCAAGCATAATCTAGTCCTCCCCCCTGCCTTGCAAGAATGCACAACTAAAGCATTTTCAAAAGATCTCCAACCAACCTCTGTTTAAAAACATCCACAATGCCATTGAAAAAATCCCTGCGGGTCCCAGGAGGGCCACGCATGAGCAGATGTTCTCATGGATGGTGTAGCCATTAGATTCCATACACAATTCAAGCACACTTTTATACCATTGTATAGTACAGGGTGTATCTGCATTGAAATGAACAAAACCACCGCACATAGAAAACTAACATAGCAGGGAGAGGTCTGTTAAAAACCTTATGGTTTTGAGTGAGTGGCTGGAGTACAGGCATTTAACCACTGCGCCACAAGGGCTGTCATACTCTGGACATATCATGAAAAGGCATGACTCATTTTAAAAAAAGAATAATGTTAGGAAAGGTAGAAGGCAGGAAAAAGAGAGAAAGACCAGCTAGACAATGGTGAGTCTTCCTCTGAAGTTTGGAAACAAAATGTAAGAGGACAGGAAGAATTAAATGGGGGGGGGGGGGGGGACAAAAGGCATAAGGAGATCCAATACCTGACTGGCTTGATTGGTAGCCACAGTTGCCAGAACCTGGTGAACAGCTTGAGCAGCCGACTGAGGAACTGATGATCTGGAAGAGGAAGGCAGGGGAAGAAATGACTTTCTAGTTCAAACACCAGAGAACTCAATGAACTGAGCACAATAATAATAATAATAGGATTTATTTATATCCCGCCCAATCACTGGGAATCTGGGCGGCTTACAACAGTGGGGATAATACAAAGCAATAACAATAAACATGAACATAATAAAACAATGTAACATAGCAATATATAGTAAATCATAACAACAATAACAACAACAATATCATAACAATTCAATAATAACAAAGGATAACATAAAAGATTACATTCAAATCAATAATGATCAAAAGGAAATCCCTAATTCCAACCCCTCGTTCAAAAAATATGAAGCAAATGTCAATAAACAATGAAATAATAAAACAAATACAGCATAGCAAGTTACAAGATTACAGTTAAGAAGTTACAATTAAAAATTATAATCTAACACCCTAAAACGCTGAGTTGGTTGGTCTTGGGCTGGAGGGGAAGGGGGCCTCTCTCACTTGTCCTACATTCTCCTCCTGACAAGTCCATGGCTGGGGGAGAATGTAAGACACTACAATACGAGAAGCTGCCTTATGCAGAATAAGACCACTGGAAACGTTGGCTTGGGGATCTGGGACCCATTTCCCACAATGGTTCTGTTTTTAACATTTTTAAAAAGTGCTTCAATGGGAGGAAATAGAAATAACAACAACAACAACAACAACAACAAATTGGCATCCAGGGGAAGTTCATGAGGACCCTGGGACTGCAAAAACAAACTTGCGGGAGTATTTGTGAGTTGCAGGCTTTAGGATAGCACAATTGCACAACTGAGTTACACTAATTTTTTGCAGCTCTTTAGAGTTTCAGAAAAGGGTTATTCCCAGACCTGCCTGGAGCTTGTGGGGACATCCAGCATAATGCATATTGTCTACTGTTTAACTATCATGCTTCCCTTGACCCCTCCAGATGTTGCTGGACTCCAAATGTTATTAGTTCCATTCTACATGGTTGATGGTCAAGGGTTATAACCGGTGTAGGCTCACAGGTTTCTTTAAGATTACCTTAATAGGATGCACATACTAGCCCATATGATGTAGTGCAATTATTCATATGCCATGTAAGACAAATATCAGAATGAAAAAAAAATTAATCAAAGACCAGCAGTAGCCACAGAAAAATATTGTGTCCATTGCATCGCAACATAGTTCATGCCTCTGTTATTTCCATTACCACATAATCCTCTGAGGAGACCTGCTGGATAGTTTACATCAGATGAGATTAGAGCTCAGAATGTGCCTAAATACCCCAAAGGCACCAGATTTCATCTGTTCTTGGATGCCAAGTAGAGTCAGACCTGGTTAGTACTTGGATGGGAGACTGCCAGCAAATACGTTCTATTTCACAGGAAGGAACTTACAAAGCCACTTCTGAATATTCATTGCCTAAGAGGACTCTATGGAATTCAAAGTCACCAAAAGTTGACAAGTCACATACACAGAGACAAAGATGTTAGCGCTATTGTGCGAAATGCTTAAGCGGTGCACTTGGATAGCCACCAAAGTGCTCTGTTCAGGCTGGAGAAATCTTTCTCCCTCTCTCTCCCAGAAGCAGCAAAGAAGACAACAAGCTGATATCTTCCAAAGGAGACATGCTAGATGGATACACTCTTATCAGGGAGGTCATGGGTATGAGTTTGCAGGAATTAAGCAGAGCAGTAGAGGACAGGGAGTCTTGGTGGTGTCTCATCCACAGGATTACCATGGGTTGAAATTGACTCGAAGGCAGTTAACCACAAAAAAAATATATAAGAAGTTGCCTTATACTGACTCACACTAAATTGACCTCTCAGATTCTAATCTGTTTCCACCAGGACTGAGAATCAGGTGGCCCACAGGAATTAGGTGCTTTTTTTTGTAGCTCCCAGGTTTTGCCCAGACCCACCAAATCTCCCAGCCCTTGTCAAAAAGTGGCTTTATAGGGAGGGGGGGGGGTGTCACCTGATGTTCCTAATTTGTCCAGAGGTGCATCATTTACCCCAGATCCAGACCACAATATGGATTAACACCTGGAACAAAATTAAACTAAGCTCTTGGGACTTAAAGATCTTCAAGTGACTGTCCTTCTCAGTTTTGCTTGGTGGGAAGAGTCTTTTTTGGTGGCTAGGGAGGCTATAAACAAACAAACAAACAAACAGGTTGGCTGGGATGGATCCTCTTTGTTCTCCCTCTGGTCTATGCAAAATATTCCTATTCTGTCAGGCTTTTAGGAATGGACTCTGATGGTCTTTGGGTGCTGTCCTGTTCAGCTTGCTTTTTTTTACTGTTTTAAGCTACAAACAGTTTAATTCCTTTTAAAATCTCTTATGCTTTTGTATAGTTTTTTAATCTGTACTTGTTTTAATAATTTTTAAGCTGCCTTGAATCCTATCACTGGGAAAAAGTGAAATCTAAAGGAATAAAATAACCAGAGACTTTGAATTAAACAGCACATGTAAAAGCCAGACACTTTCATTAAAAAACAAAGCTCTCTTCTTGTTAGTTGTTTTCCATCTTGCCTTGCAAACATCCTTGAGTTATCTTGCAAAGACTCCCTATAGATATCTATATCAAATCACCAAAAGGTCACCTGCATTAGAAAAACACCAATCTCTCATCTAACACACCACAAAATATGCAACAGCAGATGTGCAGCAAAAGAGTAGGTGAAGCTGTTCAAGAGATCTAAAATACTCTTAAAACGAGAGACAAGGATGGACTTTACAGGTGCAGCTAAGATGTAATTTGGTCACAGTCATTTCTGTTCTCTTATATGATGAGCCGCAGTCATCAGCCTGGCTAGTTTTCTAGGGCAACATAACCAGCCACCAGCTGGTTTGTTTTGTTGGTGATATCTATTATCCAGGCTCAGAAAAATGCCATGGCAGAAAGATGCAAGGTCAACATGACAGGAGACACTTCTTGTTGTGACTGGAAGGCTGGAGGGAACTGTCCTTGTGGGATAGGGTCATCAAAAATACACCGTGTTTTAAAGATAAGCAAGGGAGTCAAGAGTGTTTTGTTTACTCAAGGTAAAAAGTCCAGTGAATACAACAAGCTAGCTAGATCTGAGCAAGGACAATCAGCAACTGGCCTACCATTATGGGACTGCTACGATATACGAGCATACTTCAGGTAAGAAGGACTCTGACAATTAAGCTCTTTTTTTTACAAAGTCCTTCTACATCCCAAGTCCCCCTTTTTGTTTTCATACTCTGTCTAGCAGTAAGATTTTTTAGCAGCATCGGGTGAAGGAGGGCTGGAGAAACATAAACCTTTGGGCTCAGAATGCAGCAATGTGTCTATAGTAAACAGTGCATTAAAGCTTGATTTGGGAAAGAGTGAGATTTTGCTCTAGCCAACCCAACTGTAATGATGTGTAAGCTAATTGCAGAATCCCTTGCATGAACAGCAGAACAATAAACAAACAACAAAAAGGAAGAGCAGATAATAAGCCAGTCTCACAAGCGACACCCAGCATGTTAAAAAAAGCATCTATCAGATAATTTGGCCACCAAAATATAAATCATAAGAAAAGTGGAGACTGATGAAATAAAGAAAAAAAAACCTCCAAATTAACAAGTTGGAAGAGAGCACATGGACCATCCAGTGCAACCCCCTGCAATGCAGGAAGACACAATCAAAGCACTCCCAACAGGTAGCCATCCAACCTGTATTTAAAAATCTCCAAGGAGGTTCTTTCTAATGCAGGCCTTTACACACAGGTTGCTGAAAGGGATTGGGCCTTGCATTAATTTGCTATTTGGTCTATTTGTTGCTTTCCCCCCAATGCTTATATTTTAACTTTAATTTTAACAATTGTTTAAATTACATTTTAACTTGTGAATTTTTAGCTATTCACAACTGTTGTAAGCTGCTTTAAGTCTTGGACTGAAAAAAAGCTGGGGCATAAATAAATACAACCACTATTACCTACCAATTCATCTTTGCCTTTCTTAAGCAATGGACCACTGAATCTTCCTGTAGGCAGGGGGGCATGAGCCAAAACAGGTCACTTGAAAGGCACAGAGAGGAAACAAAGCATTCACTCACCCTATGACTGTTGAAACAGCTGGGGGAGCAGAATTGTTCTTCAGTTCTCGCACGTTCACTACCTGAGGGACATTCTTCAGAGTTGACTCAGTTAAGGAAGTGCTCACAGCTGTTAAATATAAGAGAGAACAGAACATCACAAACATCAGTGAAGGTGTGCACCAAATGATCAAAAAATGTTTAAACACAGACTATAACCTATCACATGGCCACATGGTATGTTGCTTGAGAGATGTGGTTAAACTTGGGCCTGGGCTGTGCTACTTCAGACTGCAGATGGGGACCAACAAAGATGGGATACTGTCTCTAGAGTTATAAGCTTTCCAGTTAAAGATCTCAGTTTCCAAAGCGTTACTGGAGGAAGCAACTTGGTCCTGAACACCCATGACAAACTAGAATTATAGAATCATAGGGTTGGAAGAGACCGCAAGGGCCATCCAGTCCAACCCCGCCATGCAGGAAATCTAAATCAAAGCATCCCCGACAGATGGCCATCCAGTCATGTGTGTGTCTGTGAATGGTAAATCACATTGTATGCTCCTCTGCATACTATTTTTGCTCAATTTCTTTAAACTTGTTTAAGTTATACATTTGCTCAATTTCTTTTAATTTGTTTAAGTTAACTAAAGTGTATGTTTTTAATACAATGAATAGTTTCATTTGGTTTTAATGCTGAATTTTTATATGTTTTATATGTTTACATGTTGTATTTCTAATGTGTAAGTTACCTTAAGTCCCAGTCTTGGGGAAAAGGTAGGATATAAACTTAACAATAAAAATTGATAGACTGTAAAGCCCACTAAAGATAGCCAACAAAGTCAGTTGTGAGGAATTATGTTGTCCAACAAGAAGGCAGGGTTCCCCCCCCCCCACTTTTATCATCCTGACCTGGAGAATTAACAAAACTGTCCCATTTGGTTTGTTGTATAAATAGAGCACTCTATTCTGCAAAAGTTCCTTTACTCCACAATTGATTATGGAATGGTTTTACAGAATACAGAAAACTTCACAAAATTTTTCCTATTCTGTTACAAGAAAAAAGCTGATAACAAGCAGGATTTGTGAAAATGAGGACAAAGGAAATGCTACCTGGATTCTGGTTTGCCATCTGTCTTCTCATTGCTGCTTCCGCTGCAGCCTGGGGTGCCGGAATGGTGACGATGGGAACGGGGGCCCCATGCTTCACAGTTTTTGTTGCCAACATTGTGCTGTCTGCCCCTTGTGGAAGGGTTTGCGGTGTGGCTACTGGAAGGAAAAAAGTTCAGGTCCTATTGAGTGCCTGTGAACAAAAGTCTTAATAGTTTAGACAAATGAGAAGGACAGGTTGCTTACATGTAATTGTAGTTCTTCAAGTGGTCATCTGCGAATCCACAAAAATGGGTTATTCTGCGCCTGCACAGCAATTTCAGATCCGCAGGATGCGACAGAGGGGAGGATGGGCGGGATTTGTGTGGATTTGCAGATGACCACTCAAAGAACTACAGTTACAGGTAAGCAACCTGTCCTTCTTTGTGGTCTCTATGAAGCAAACAAATGGGTTAGACTGATAAGCTAAATGTCTCCCAGAGGAGGGAGTGTTCTGGCAATATAATAAACCAGGAGAAAATAGTGTGAGTGTCTATCATTGACAGTTGTTAATGACAGGCACAGAATAACTCATTTGTGTGCTTTGCAGAGACCACGAAGAAAAACTAATCTGGCCAAGTCATCCAGTAACCCAGTGAGTGGCTTCAAGCCAGTCACTGTCTCTCAAAGTAGCCTACCTTGCAGGGTTGTCATCATGATAAAATTGCAAGAGGGAAGTCATAGTTAACACTGCAATCTTATGCATGCCTACTCAGAGCAAAGCGCTAATAAATGCTGTTATGTTCTCAAATCTATATGGCATGGAAGCCTAAAGTACAGCATGGTCCCACATTAAGCAGGGTGCTGACTTGATGGTCCATGAGGTCCCTTCAAATCTGTAACTATGAAAAACACATTAAAATTATACTGAATCAGATCGCTCATGAACTTCTGTCCAACTCCAACAATGAACAAAGGAATTCTATGAGCAACATGAAACAAATTGAAGAGGTCTTCTGGAGTCTACTCACTTAAAGCACCCACTGGGATTTGTGGTTTGCCAAGAGGCAGGGGCTGTGCCATCAGACAAGGCTGAACTGAGGAGGTTCGGACAACTTTGGCATGGCGGGCCACCGGGAGGGAGCCAATCTCCTCCTCCTCCTCTTCATAATCTGCACCTCGAATCTCTTCATTCTCAAGGGACTGGGCAGCTGAAGATATGGAGCTAATGTCATCCAAATCTTCATCGTATCTCAACGACAGGAAGGCCGACTGAGACAGACTGGCTGCAAAAGGTGAGAACAAGTAACCATTTTAAGATGAGCAGTAGAGGAGATGGATAAAGAAAAGCTGTGTAAGGGAATTCTGTGGTCTTGACTAGTTAGGATCATTCAGCAATTCAGGATGAGTAACTTCTCAGGGGCAGAAGGCCACAAAGAAATCCAGTGTTTAAGGAGCAGAGCTGTTGGCTGAAGTTCAGAGGATGCTACTCTAGTTCCTGTTGCCACAGTTGTTGCTAAAAATTCAGAAACCATGGTAGTGGTTCTCTGTGGTGGAGGAAGGTTTCAGGAACCCAATACCAGGCACAGCATCTTCTTCTCTTAATAAATCCCAAGCTCTTTAAGGAAGCAAAATGCACTGGGACAGCCCAATGAGGACTGTATATGCTCAGCAGACAGGAGTTACAGAATGTCAAGAGTCAGTGGGAATAGAAGAACTGTGCACTGAGAAGAGAGGAGATGGTTAACAGGACTGCTCGAATGCTTTTCAGATAATAAACTAAGGCCCCATACAGACTACCAAAATAAAGCTGCTTCGGGTCACTCTGGTGGTATGCTGTTTAAATGATGCATCTGGAAGCTGCATCAAAGTTGCACGCCAATCCTTAGGACTGGATCGTGACTCTGGCATGGCTTCCGGACTCTTAGGGCACATGCATCATTTAAACAGCATGCCTCCAAAGTGACCCTAAGCAGCTTTATTTTGGCCTGTCTGTATGGGGCCTAAGAAAGCTGCCTGGTTAGCAACTTGAGACAAGAACACTCTTGTTAAGAGAGTGATGCTAAACAGCAACATGGTGTTGAGGCTTGAGGAAGGGAAAAGAGCAAGGAGCCTGCTGGAAACCCACTTTGGCCAAGGACTGCAAAGTTTTGTGGGATACCTGGTGCAGTTGATCTTACAGGTGGCACCTTCCTCTTTGATAGGAAGTTCCTTAATTGAGCCTGCTTCACAGGGGACAGTTTGGCTGAAAGAGAAAAGGGGGGGGGGATCATTTGAACAACAACAAGCATTATTTATCAAGCATTATAGTGTGCAGGTTGAATCATATGCTCCATGGGCTGCATGTATCCACCTCAACTTGTGGCTACAACCATTGGAGCCTCTAGAGCCTCTCCCCATTTGTATGTGCCAAAAATGTGGGGAGAATCACATCTCCAGAAGCCTTCAAGAACATAACTGTATTCTGAAAGTAGGTATCCCGCACCCCTATTTTAGCAGAAACCAAACATGTTAAAAATTTGGAAATGGCCTGGTTTTATTGGTAGGAGTAGGGTGGCCTGCTGACAACAGAATATAAAAGTCATGAAGCTGGATAAGATGAAAGACTCATAGTAGCCAAACAGCTCCATAAAGGAGGCCCGCCAGCAAGGTCCAGGACATGGGGAAATCGCTCTAAAGCTTCTCACTTTGGCCCTGAGCATTTTGTATCTCATAGCCATCCAGCTTCAAAAAATCCTGACTACTTGCCTCCATTTTCAAGGCAGATAAAGTAAGGCTGCAAAAAAGCAACACGTTTCCTGTGTAATTTATCTAAGGAGATTGTGAATGAGCTTCCATTTGACATGCTTCCAGACATGGTCCTCCTCAAATTTAGCTTTAAAATGAAATATCCAATTAGTAAGCTAGAGTGCAAAGCATTAGACTAGAATCATAGAGTTGGAAGAGACCATAACAGCCATCCAGTCCAATCCCCTGCCATGCAGGAAGATATAATCAAAGCACCCCTGACAGATGGCCATCCAGCTAGCATTCTCCTGCCTGAGGCAAAAATAGACTCCTATACCTTAAAGCAGTGATGTCCAAACTCTGTCCCTCCAGGTGTTTTGGACTTCAGCTCCCAGAAGCCTCAGACATCTTGGCTAATGGTCTGGGAATCTGGGAGCTTCTGGGAGCTGAAGTTAGAAAGTTACCACAAGGTCTAAATGAGGTAGAGACAATGTTGAAGGAAATACAATTGTCCCTCCATATCAATGGATTCTTTATCCACTGATTCAAGCATCCACAGCTTGAAAATTATATATACAAACATAGTTTGGAAATATTGCTTGCTCCTTATTGGTGAATTTGTATGACTGTCATAGCCTTTGCTTGCTCCCTTGCATGTTTTTGCGGGAATTCTATATAAAGCTGGTTTAAACTGACTGTTCAGCCTACCAAGCCAGAGTCCATCTGGTGCTGCATTGTTAAACATCTGACTTTGATCAGTCTTCATTCATTCACTTTAAATGGTTAAAGAAACCCTTCAGGTTCTTCACAGAAGGCATAATTAAATTACACATGGCAGGTTATGACTATGTTTTTGCACTGCAAGCTGCCCTAAGTGTTCCTAACACAGAATGATAGAGTACAAATACATATCCACATGTACACTATAACATTTGCACACATATTAGCAATATCCATGGCAATGTCGTTTGAATTACCGGCTTGTTTTGGTGACATTTTGCTAGAAGATTCTATAGTAGCTTTGGTCAAGGCGTTACTCAAGCTCTCCAGCTCGCTGTCAAGGCTAATTCCGGGAGAAGTTGACAAAAATAGCACAGAAAGGAAGAAGAAGAAAAGAACAAACACAGTTACTCACAATCCTCCTACCCAACATTTTTAGAGGGCTCAAAGTACTTTCTAATCTTCAGGATAATTCATTAGGGAAATATTACTTAAACTTCCTCCAATTCTACTTGATGACATTTGGATGTGAGGATCGTGAGACCCTACTAAGACAGGCATTAATCCTTCCAGTGACCTTTTCTAAAAGTTAAGGAGACTGTCTCTTTCCTTATGTCAGGTATTAGTATATTCTGCACAGTTAGAAGTGAAGCCACTTGCTAGAATTCTTTGGGCGCGCACACACACACACTTACCTTTGGACACTGCTGTGGGAAGAAATAGGACCTGAGCTTTTCCATTGAGAAGTCTGGTTGTACAAACGAAGATCTTGTAAGCTGTCCACCAAGTTTTTCAGCCTCTTTCTCTGCTGATTGATGATCTCCCGGTTATTAGTCAAGGTGTTGAACAGAGTTTCTCGTTCAGGTACCATTAAGCGCCTATATTTTTGGGGTTTTTTAAAGAAATAAAATAAAATGAGGGGAAATAATCAGATTTTATCTAATATTGGCAGCGAGAAAGAGACAGACAAGGGAAAAAGAGGAAGAGGTGAACATGAGCAGGCTTAATTACAGGTTTTGCTTGGGGACTACCTAAAGAATATGGTACTGTCAATATTATCAACCTGTAGCAAAGAAAATTAAAATTACAACTATTAGTGATGGACCAAGCACCCAGTTCAGCAAGTATCTGTCAGTGGTTAGCAGGCAGATCTATTATAGTAAGCACCAAGGACATTTTTAGATCATCACTAGGCAGACATCCACTCTTGATATATTGTGACTGATAGAAAGACCAGCACGGCATTTCTCTATGTCAGGATACATTTTAAGAGAATTCATTTTATTCTTGGATTATGAATGCATTCATTCCAGTTGAACTAACTCAGTGACAGACATTTGAATTCTTCTTTTTCTCTTTTTCCATTTCTTATACATGTTCTGTTTAAAACTTAGCTTAGCTGAAAGTTACTTAAGTCATCCATCCTGGTTTCTTGAGACACCTCCCATTTTTCTTTCTCACTGGAACTGTTTTAAATTGTGCCTTCAGTATCTCCCTTTTGAGAAACTCCCATCCATCCTAAACTATCTTCTCTTTTAGCATTCCTGACGACAGGATCACCTTCAGTACTTCTCGAAGTTTACTGAAATCCGCTCTCCTAAAGTCTAGAATGCGTGTCTGACTATGCCTGGCTTCTCCTTTCCACTGTATAATAAACTCCAGGAGAACATGGTCACTTCCACCTAATGATCCCACCACTTGCATCCCATTAACCTAGTCACCCCTGTTGGTTAGGATCAGATCTAAAATAGCTGACCCCCTTGTTGCCCCTTCCGCCTTTGGGACAATAAAATTGTCTTCGAGATTAGTGAGGAATTTGCTAAACCTTGAGGATTTGGCTGAGTCTCACTTAAACATCACCCTGCTTTGGATATTTTGCAGTCTGCTATCTCAAACTTCTTCTCAAGATAGAAAGGATCTGTGATAGCTATCCATTCACATGGTCTTTAAATAAGATATGCTGAATTCAAAGAACAAATGATATCATTCCACAGTATAAGCTAACAACGTTTTCCTCATGTTCAGGTCACTTACTTTTGCTTTTTCTGTTGTTCCAGATGCCGGTCCCATTCTAAATCCAGAACATCATTCACATCCTGTACAGCAAATTTCACATATTGGTGCAAGCGTCGGATTTCCTGCCCAAAGATGAGGGGGGGGGGGGAGAATCACTTCAAAGTCATTTTAATTCACTCAGGTTTAAGTTTAAATTATTTTATTTATCCAAGTCTTTTTTTCTTCCTTCCATAAGATTACATAATTATTGTCTTTTTTTGGACAAAGTTATACAAAGGTACAGTCCGCCCTTGCCTTACGTGGGGATCTGTTCCAGAGCCACACACACACCCACCCGCGTAAGGCAAATCGTGCATATACTCAAGTAACACTCATTTGAATAGGGTGCACCCCTGCGGTGCATGCCATGGGCCTGCCCATCCATTAATTATATTAGGGTTGACCTTGAGCCCACGTATGGCGAGCCTGTGTACGGTTCAGGCACACTGTACATCACTTTTTTTACATATTTGGAATCTAGACTTCTCCTGTAGTCCTCTGTCCTCTTTCTTTGACAGATTCAGCGTTATTATTGCTGATTTAGTCTTGTCAATTTTGAGTCCTGCATAATTTCCAAATTTTTGAATCATTTTCATTAATTTGTCAATATTTTCATTGGGGTCTTCTGGGCCGATTGACAGGTTGTAGGCATAGGCTCTTATTGTATATTTATGGCCTTTGACTAGAGCTCCTTTAATTTACTTGTTCTCTCTTATCTGATAGTTTAATACTTCTAAAGTCAAGATAAACAACATGGGGACAGCAGGAATCCTTGTCTTGTCCCCTTCGTAATTTGACAGCCTTTAGCTTTCTCTCCATTTACAAATTTTTGTGCAGTTTGAGTCTTGTAAATAGTCTGTATCCAATTTACAAATATTTCACCGAAATCCATCTTCTTCATTATTTCTGTCATGAATTCCCAATTTACCGCATTAAAGTCCTTTTCCGCATCAAGAAAGATTAATGCTGACCTTTTCCATGAGTTTTCCCCCATAATATTCCATTAGATTGATCCTGGTTCTGCTGCTGTTATCCTTCTCCTCCTCTTCCCAACTAAGCTTTGATCCCTATGCCCGCTTGAGGTTTTTTCTTCTTCTTGATTATTACCTGAGGCTACTATGATTTTACCTGAAGCTGGGCTTCACTCTTGGGGTCTAAAGGCTTCTTATAGAGCAGGTGCAAGTACTCAGAGTTGTGTGCTCGCTCATCCTTCTCTCTGGCTTCCTCAACCCCTGCAAATCCCTCCAGCAGGTTTGTCTTCAGAAAGCTGATGTCACCATGAAGAGACTACAAGCAGAAGGAGACACCCACCAGAACAGGATGAATTTCTTGGTCACAAGCAAATATGTGACTTTCCACAGAAATGCTTAATTGCCACATATTAAGAGTAACATATACAGAGATGATGCTAGCATTCTACAACCAGGCAGTGCAAATGATCATGAATTTTAACATTTCAGGAGGGGGAAAACAAGAACACCTTAGTCAATTTTGGGGCTTCTGTACAATCCTCTGTATAAAACATGTAAAAAACAACATTTACAAACAAACACTGTGAACAATGGGACTGAAATTGGGTATCTCTGTCCCTCTAGCACTTTCAGAAAGAAATAGGTAGCAAATAGGTAGAGTGATGTTTTCAAAGATGAGGAACATATTGAAAGTAACATAAATGGAGAGAAAGATTGAGCTACCGTGATGTGACGAGTTTGCATGTTGGGACTAGGACTTTGAGAGACCAAGAATCACATCCCCTCTCTGCCATGGAATCCCTGGGAGACCTTGGCAAGTCACTCTCTCTCAGCCTCAGAGAACAGCCATGGCAAAGCATACATACTCTATGAGTATATTTTAATGATTTTATAGTGTCTGAATTCCTGTTTGAGAGGTAAATCCACTGGGTGACCTTGACCACTCTCTCAGCTTCAGAGGCAAACTCCCTCTGAACATATCTTGCCAAGAAAACCCCACGATAAGGTTTCCTTTGGGTCTCCATAAGTTGGACATTACTTGAGGCATACTACAACAAGTGGGAGACATTTCTGAAGCCAAGAAATGCTGTATGCAGACTCAGTGCTGAGCAGACAGTAATTAATTAGGTGAAGCAATGGCTTGAGTTGGCATAAGTTGGTATAAGGTCCTGTGTACCTATTGGGAAGAATCAACCTGAACAGAACATGCTTTGTATTTTAGAATGAGTTCCTTTTTACCTCTGTTGTCTCTTTGATCTCCAAGAGGAAGGTGTGCAAGTCATTTGACTCGGCCCTCAGCATCTTCTTCTCTTCTTCAGTGCCCACCTGGAAAGAGGCTTTGGATGTTCTGCTTTTCAACTCTTCCATTTCCTTCTGGAAGTGAGCAATCTATAGAGGCAAGTCCAATTTATTTCACATTTAAAAATGCAACTAATCCATGTCAGTTCAGGAGACTGGCTATGGTGGGGGATCTCGATAGAAACAATTCTATGCATCTGACTGGAAAGAAAATACATATTCAGACTTAAATCTTCCCCATCCCCAAAGAAGCAAAAGGCATACTAGTTATAACTTATCACATTATTGATTCTGATTACTGAAGAATATTGTTTCTCTTCCCCTACTTCAACATGGAAACAGATGTCATCTTGCACCTGAAGAAGTATGAAGTGTGTAAACATCTGAAACAGTCACACCATGAAGACCTTGATCACTTGCATTTAGGGAGCAGTCACTTCTCAATCACACTTGATGCAGAAATCTGACTGTACAGAGGCTCAACCCTATCAGTAAATCATATAGTGCTGTGCTTCTTCAGCTGTATGATGTGGGAGACTGGCAATTACTTTTTTCTCAGTGTGCAGGGACCATAACTACATTTATGCCAAATGGTGTTTTTCTTTCGCTCTTTCTCTCCCAGAAACTCACCAGGGATTGGCAGCCAACATCTTAGACTAGCCCTGGTCTAGGGACAAGCACTGGCTATTACTGATGTTCAGGATATTCTCATATATGCAGTGACTTAGTGCCAGGCTGAGGTTTTTGGGACCCTGTGACTGAAAATATTCTCACTGCCATTTGCTTGCTTTTTACCTCTGGGCCAAACTGGCAGGACTTTGCAGGACAAACAGAGATTACCTGCTCTCTGAGAAGCCCTCAGTGACCGGTCATAGAAAGTTGCTAAAATGTGGGTTGAGATGAGAAATATTTTGCTTTCAAATATTTGAAGCTTAGGGATTTTCTTTTCTTTTCTTTTCTTTTTTTGAGGGGGTGGGTTGTTCAAACACATAAAAAATCTGTATGCTTGGGTAACTTCTTCCAAAAAGACTGATAGAACGTTTTGCTCCTTTAGCAGTAGCCACACCCAAGAGTTACAACTATTTTTAGTGTTCTGTGCTGAATCCAAGTGTAGTTCCAAGTCTCCCCAAGAGTCCTTTTGGTTCTGCACACTGACACGTGTTTTGCTTGACTGATGGACTGTGATGCAGCAGATGTCACATAGCAGAAAAACACCCCAGGCATCAAATTTCTTCTTCTCCCAGCATCCCCTCACCACCAATAGTAGAACTGGGCCCACAAACAACTTCTACCCAGAATTATCCCCCGGCTGGCAATTAAATCAAATTCATATTGCTAGACATATAGGGAGAACCTTGGGCTAGGGTATATCCCCCCACCCACACAAGACCAATGGAAGATGCACTCCCAAAGGTTATATAGTGCAGAAACAAACAAAGAAAGTCAAAGTGCACCCATCTCCACCCCCCCTCCCAGCTATGATAACTGTAGAATGTAGGATAGCAACAGAGGAAAATTCACTTCTCCAGACTGTTTTCAGCCTTCATATTTTTTCCAAGCCTCAAATTAACTGTTTCGTGCCACTGGACAGGAATTAATTTTCAGTCATGGTGCAAATAAGGACTCCAAAGCCTATTTACCTGGCAGCAGAGACCCAACCTGCTATACTCAGCATGGTGAGGACCACATTATACTCACTTATCATATTGAGTTTAAAGAGGAGTAATCTCCTTAGGGGGGGGAAAGGCAGCCATCCTAATTCTGTGTCAGAAACCTAAATTTCAACAAACAAAGCACTCAGAAGTATGCAAGATAAATTAGTGTCTCCATTTTGGTTTCTTTCGCAGTTTTGTTTTAAAACAGACTCTTTACATTCTAAATATGATGTCATTTGTACACTTGAATAAACCTTCCATTACAATGAATTGAAACAAAACTTTCATCCATCACCAAGTGTAGGTATCAGGAGATATCCAGCATTACAGCACTAGGTGGATAATTCTGAAGTTTTAATCTAACTTCTACACCTTGTGGAATACTATCTTTTCTCCTCTACGGCAAACAATTAAGAAATTACAGCATTTTCATGGGAGTTACAGTAGACACTTCTGCAAAGACTCACCTCCTCTCTTATCCCTGCAATGACAGGATCAGAATCTTTCCATTGGTGAAGTTGTTTCTCAGTTCCAGAACTAAGAGGTTGCTGCCGGCCCTGCAGAAACACAATGTTTCAATGTAAAGATAGTGTCTAATACAGAATTTTAGAAATGAATGACTTGTATTGCAAGATGCTAAACAAATTAAATGTTCTGAACATTAATATGCTCATAGCAAATTAAGGGATTTTTTTTGGGGGGGGATGTCAAATTTTATTGTATTACAATTTGAAAATTGCTAAAAATGTCAATAATTAAAAATAGCAACAATCGTCTTAACAGTTATTAATAACCAAATAACAAACAATATGGAATCGATAATGTAGAAGGAGGATACAGTATTGAGGAAACTTTAAAAGGTCTACAGTATTAATGAAGTTCTAAAGTTAATCAAATCCTGGTATGGTTCAGTCTTCACGCAGAATGTCTTCCTAGAATGCTTAATAGTGTGATGGAGGTCTGATGTAAAATATCATTGATGTACTCTATGAAAAGGAGCCATTTTTCAGAAAAGGTTTTTTCCAACTTGTTCTTTTGACTTTCTTATATTGTCTGTGATTTTCACCATCAGCCATATGTCACAGGTTTTCCTCCACCAATTTTCTATTAAACATTCACCTGTTTTCCAGTTCTTAACAATTTCCAATCTAGCTATTGCTACAAGGAATATAGTCAAAGCTTTGTGTTTCAGTATTTTATTTTCTTCAAGGAATAGTAAGAGAAGTAGTAGACCTGGGCAAAAATTCACCCTTTTCTTTTCTTGGTGATTATGTCTATTATATCAGACCAGAACTTATTTATCTGGGGGGGCATTCCAACCTCTTACCTATATAGGTCCCCTTAGTGATGCACCTTCTACAATACTAGGGTGAAGTGGTTTTTGTGATCCTAGCTAATTGCACAGGCACAGTACAAGGTGTTGGTTATTACCTTTAAAGCCCTACATGGCTCAGGCCAGTTACATTCAAGAACGCCTCTCCCTACATACAGTAATCCCCCCACCACTCTTAGAACCTCTGGAAATAATATATTAGAACATCATAGGACTAGACTGATAACTTCCGATAGTATTCACTGCCACAGCTCCTCAATTGTGGAACAGCCTGACAGAAGAGATCTGTCTCATTACTAGATGCCTTTAAAAAGGCACTCAAGACGGATCTCTTCCGGCGAGCGTACCCTCCCGATCATATTTAAGAAATACCAGATTGAAATGCTCCAACCTTGATTATCATGGTATTACTACTGGATGATTAGCTGATGATTTGTTATTTTATTGGATTAATATTTTACTGATGTATCTATGTCTTGTGCTGTATTTTTACTGATGAGATCCCGCCTCAATACACAGGGAGAGGCGGGAAATATAAATAAACTATTCATCATCATCATCATCATCATCATCATCATCATCTCATCTTTGTGTGATTTTTAAAACATTTTATTTTAAGAGGACCAATCTGGATTGGAAGAAGAGTGAACTTAATATTTTCTTTTTTAAAATAGAGTTTATTAGTAAGAATGATTGAGAACTCCTGGAAAACAGCAGAAGTCCAAACAGACTGGAGGAGGGCACAGTTGGAATGGGAGAGAAGGTCTGCCCAGTTTGGAAGTCTGAGGTATTGGCCCTTGATGAGTGAAGCAGGAGGGCAAACCAGGGTTTCCAGAGTCAGTAAGGAGCTGGCAGGATCACATTGTCTCTGTCTCTTATCATTTTGGCCACAATTCTCACCAGTAATGGGAGTGGGGAGAAGGTGTAAAGGAAATGACACCTTCAATGGAGAAAGAAAGTGTCTCCCAGGAACCTGTCCCTCAGCCCACTCTGGTGCAGAACATCGGACATTATGTATTGCCCAGAGTGGCAAAAAAGTCCAAGGAGGGTGTCCCCCAATGAGACAGAAAGCTTCTGACGACAAGGTCTATTCGTGCTGAAGGACCCTGTCCTTGCTGAAGGAGTCTGCCAGGACATTGTCCTTGTCTGCCAGAAGAACTCCACCGGGTGAATGGAACAGTGATGGCACCATGTCCAGAGTTGTTGACCAAGATGAAGAACAGGGGAGTGTGTTCTGCCCTGTTTGTTGACATAACAGACCATGGTAGTATTGTCTGTTACAACCTGGACGACCCTGTGAAGGATGTAATTTTCGAAAGCCTGAAAGGCTTTGATAACAGCCAACCGCTCCAAGGCATTGATGTGCATTTTCATTTCTGATGGGGACCAGTGGCCTTGTACACAGAGGTCTCTGCAATGGGCCCCCCAGCCTGTCATGGACACATCTGTGGTGACCATCCTGGAAGGTTCTGGAGCTTGAAAGGGCATCCCCCTGAGGATGTTCTTGGAGATGAACCACCACTGAAGAGAGGCACAAATAAGTTGAGGGAGCGTCAGCCTCTTGAACTGCCTGTTGTTGAGGTGGTCCGACACAGACTGAAAGCATTCCTGCAGGGGCTGGAATCTTAGGCACACCAAGTAGGTCACGGCTGTGGTGGAGGCCATGAGGCCTAGAAGCCATTGAATGTCCTTTGTTGTAGAATGGTCCATAGAGAGAATGGAACAAAGATGAGTCCAAAGGCTTTCTGCCATTCTATTGGGTAGGTAAGCACAAGCCATAACAGAGTCCAGAGACATGCCTATATACTCAATCACCCTGACCAGTTCCAAGATGGACATGGAGGGGTTGATCATCAGGGCCAAGTCAGTGAGGAGAGAGAGTGGTGTGGACATCTCAGAACAACTGTGTGTGGGTGGACAACACCAGCAACCAATCTTCCAAATAAGGAAAAATCTTGATTCCGTGGACACAAAGGTGAGAGATGATCACTGCCATTAATTTTGTAAAGACACCAGGGAAGGTGGAAAGGCCAAAGAATAGGATGGTATATTGATAGAGATAGTTGACAGTGAAACAGAGAAACTTGCGGTGCTGAGGTCTGATGGCAATTGATGCAAACTAATCTCCTTGATGGAGGAAGGGAAGGATGGACCGAGGAGTCACCATCTTGAACTTGCGTGGTGTGATGTAGCAGTTGACACCCCTTAGATCACGTATGTGGCGAAGTCCGCCATCCCCCTTTGGCACCATAAAATACCTGGAGAAGTAACCATCCATTGTGCATCTATGTGGGATGCGTTGAATGGCACCTTTGTCAAGAAGGGAGGGAATCTCCTCTTGGAGAGGAGGGGAAGATGGGGTGGAACAAATGTCACCTAGAGGTAGAATCATATAGTTGGAAGAGACCACAAAGGCCATCCAAACTCCTTGCCATGCAGGAATCAAAGCATACCCAACAGATGGTCATCCAGCCTCTGTTTAAAGATCTCCAAGGAGGGAGGCTCCACCACTCTCCGAGGTAGTGTGTTGTCAAACAGCCCTTACTGTCAGGAAGTTCCTCCTAATGTTGAGATGGAATCTCTTTCCCCGTAGCTTGCATTCATTGTTCTGGGTCCTGTTCTCTGGAGTAGCAAAAACATCCTCAATAAGATATCCCTTCCAATATTTGAACAGTGCTATCATATCCCCTCTTAACCTTCTCTTCTCCAGGCTAAACATCCCCAGCTCCCTTAGTCGTTCCTCATAGGGCATGGTTTCCAGACCCTTCACCATTTTAGTCGCCCTCCTTTGGACACGCTCCAGTTTCTCAATGTGCTTTTTAAATTGTGGTGCCCAGAACTGGCCACAATATTCCAGGTGAGGCCTCACCAAAGCAGAATAGAGTGGCACTATTATTTCCCTTGAACTAGACACTATACAAGTACAATTGCATTGGCCTTTTTGGCTGCCGCATCGCACTGTTGACTCATATTCAACATGTGGTCTACTTGGACTCCTAGATCCCTTTCACACGTAGTCTCATTCTGCCAAGTGTCCCCCATCTTATATCTGTGCATTTCTTTTTTCCGCCCTAAGTGTAGTACCGTACATTTCTCCATGTTGAATTTCATTTTCTTAGCTTTGGTCCAGCTTTCCAGTCTATTCAGGTCATTTTGAATTTTGATCCTGTCTTCTGGGGTGTTAGCTACTCCCCTTAATTTGATGTCATCCGCAAATTTGATAAGTATCCCCGAATTCTGTCATCCAAGTCATTGATAAACCACTGGATGCAAGCTACGGGAAAAGAGATTCCACCTCAACATTAGGAGGAACTTCCTGACAGTAAGGGCTGTTCAGCAGTGGAACACACTCCCTCAGTCTCCTTCCTTAGAGGTCTTTAAACAGGGGCTGCATGGCCATCTGTCAGGGATGGTTTCATTGTAAGTTCCTGCATGGCAGGGGATTGGACTGGATGGCCATTGTGGTCCCTTCCAACTCTATGATTCTATGATTCCAGTTCTGTGAACCACAATTCAACAGGGATTTTGAAAAGCTACAGCATGTCCAGAGGAGGGCAACCAAAATGGTGAAGGTTCTGGAAACCATGCCTTATGAAGAGAGACTTAGAGAGCTGTATATATTTAGCCCGGAAAAGAAACAGTTAAGAGGTGACATGTTAGCTATATTTAAATATTTGAAGGTATGTCATACTGAGAATGGAGAAAGCTTGTTTTCTGCTGCTCCAGAGACTAAAACACGGAGCAATGGATTCAAACAAACAAACAAACAAACAGGGAGAGAGAGAGATTCCCCCTAAACATTAAAGAACTTCTTGACAGTAAGAGCTGTTTGACAGTGGAATATGCTGCCTTGGAGAATGGTGAAGTTTCTTTCTTTGGATGTTTTTAAACAGAGGCTGGATGGTCATTTGTCGGGGTACTTTGATTGTGTATTGCTGCATGGCAGGGGGTCGGACTAGATCTCTTCCAACTCTATGATTAGATTATTCTTGACTGTCAGAACTGCTTGACAATGGAATAGCCTGCCTGGGGGTTGGGGGTAGACTTGCCTTATTGGAGGACTTTAACGTCTGGGTGGCTGCCTCTTAGAATTCCTAGTTGTGCACCAAATGGCACTTGTGGCCCCTCCAAACTCTAATATTTGGTGATTCTCATACTGAGGATCACATAACATATCGAGGGTAGATATGTTGGCCATGTGGCAAAGAGGATCACATAGACATTTTTAACCTGGAACAATGATTCTGGTCAAAAGAGGAAGACAAATCAATTATTTCTTTACCTGTGAAGGGCTTGCTTTTGACACAGCTGGAGACACCTTTGCTGTTTTCTGAAGCACAGAAGCTGGGGGAGCACTCTGGGAAGGACGCATCACTAAAGGCAAAACAAAGAGATTTTCATAACCAGCAAACTGTGGTAAAAAGTTTATGCTCATGGCAATTTTCTTCCTTTGTATCTATGTTTATAGCAATACCAAGTACATTTCTATACCATTTATCAGCGCACTTAAGCACTCTCTAAGCAGTTACAAAGTGTAAACTAACTGCCCCCAACAATCTGGGTATTCATTTTAGCGACCTCGGAAGGATGCAAGCTTGAGTTGAGCTTGAGCCCCTGGCTCATATTGAACTCGCAAGCTGCAGTACAGGCATTTGACCACTGCGCCACCAACAGCAGAGATGTTGTGTGCCTTCAAGTAACTTCTATTTATGGTAACGCTAAGGTGAACTTATCACACAATGCTAAGGTGAACCTTACTGTGTGTAACTTGCCCAAAGTTACTCAGTGTGTTTCCATAGCAGAGTGGGGAATTAAACCCTGGTTTTCAGAGTCAAGTCCAATGCTCAAATCTCTATACCACAGCAGATACTGAGGTACAAACCCCCACAGTCTAATGCATTTCTGGCCTGGGAAGATTTGGTACAAATGCTATTATAGAAAATACATAGCAAGAGAACTCAGTGCAAATGCTTGGAGAAGATCCTTTTTGGACTTCAACTTCCAGAATCCCTTTGCCAGCCCTGCTTCCAAGAGCTGCAGTCCAAACATGAACCTTTTCTGAGCACACACATGACATCAGATGGATCTCAGCCAAGCAGGCTGAAGTAACTGCAGCCAGCTTCTCTTCCTAAACAAGCAGCTAGCTAATGGTATATTAGTGAAACATACAGCTTTCATCTTATAAACTTATAAACTTTCTAGTCCTCACCTTTTGTTTCTTAGGGCTCTATATATTTACCATCCTCATGGTTCCAAGTCATGTCTACTTCTGGCACAGCCCATTCTATCCCATGCCTCCACTTTTCCAAATCCCTACCCCTGCCCAAAAAGTCAGAATCCTGTGTTCACTGAGCACCAAGTATATCTGCCTGTTTTCTCTTAAACACACACATTTCTTGTACTTCTGAAAACCCCAACATTCCTCTGAGCTTGCTTTCATTTCTCAGTGGCTTTATCTTAATTATATTCCTGCCAGCACTAAACTGAGTGCACTAACAGAGGGAGAAATTATTGTTTGTTCTTGTTAGCTGTGAACACCCTGTGTTGCTGTAGACATAGACAACTGCAAAACAAATGTAACATGAATAACCATCCTTCATGTAATGCCATCAAGTTAAGATGCATTAGTGTAATGTATGTGGTGAAAAACAGTATATGGCCCCTACTCCCCAAAATTCAAGTCTTCATAGGAAGGAAAGGAAAAAGAGAAACCATACTTGCTGAAGATGCTGGAGTTGAAACGTTTACAGGTGCGGAAGCTGGAGTAGAAAGCCCAGCCATCTGGTTTGCCCCCACCGTAGACACAGGCTTCACAGCAGGTGAAAAAGAGAACATGGTGGAGCTCTGGTTATTACTACTGCTGCTGGCTATAACTGTTGATGAGTCTGCAGCCAGGAACCTGGAGAAAAGGAAGAAAAAGAATACAGTCAGCCCTCAGTATCCACAAGGGATCCGTTCCTGACCTCCTCCAAGAATACCAAAATCCTCAGGTGCTAAAGTCCCATTGTCCCTAGTAGTAGAGTGACCATGTCACCATTAGAGACAACTGAAGTCCTCCCTCCTTCCTTCCCTCTCATCCCCCCCTTCTCCTCTGAGGCTTCTGCCCAGGCTTGGCTTCAGGGGAGGTTCAAAGGCAGAGGTTGGAGCTCTGTCAGCCAGAGGGAGCTGTCAACTCTCAATGGCAGCAGCTCTCCAAGGCCCTTTCATCTGGAGATGGCAGGGATTAAAGTTAGGAACTAGATAATGATGATGACATTTATTTATACCCTGCCTTTCTCTCAGTAATCAGACTCAGGGCAGCTAACAACATTTTTTAAAAAAAAATACAAATTAAAACAATAACAAAGCTTCAATAAAAGTATAAACATACAAGTTATTTAAGAACAATTTATAAAACTTAAAACATGAAACAATAAATTAATTAAAAGACAGTTGTCCCTCCACATTCTTGGCTTTGACACTCATGAATTTGATTATTCATGAATGTCATTCCGCGTGCGCACACACTCCCCTCCTTCTTCCTCCTAGGGTTTTCCCTTAGGATGGAGGGAAGCCCAGAAGGGAGGGAGCAGCTAGGAAGGGTCCACACATGCTGCTCTCCCCCTCCTCTATACCTCAGAGACCTCAGGCAAGCTCTCTGAGGCATAAGAGGAGGAACGAGAGAAGCATGTGCGATAGGCAGTGGACTCCTGTACACGCACTTCTCTCACCGCTCATCCAGTGCCACAAAGAGCTTGCCTGAGCTGTCTGACGCATCAGAGGAGGGGCAAGAGCAGCATGTGCTAGTCCTCTGACTTCCTTCTGATGCCTCAGAGAGCTCAGGCAAGCTGAGGCATTGGAAGTAGGGCAACAGAAGTGCACTTGTGATTCCCCTGCCTCACTTCCAATGCCTCTGAGACCTCAGGCAAGCCCTGAGACATCGAAAGAGAAGTGGGGGATTCACACATGTGCGCTTTTCTCTCCTCTCCTCTGATGCCTCAGAGCTTGCTTGACTCTCTGTGGTATCTCAGGAAGGGTGAGGAGAGTGCATACAACTCCCTCACCTTCCATCTGATGCCCCAGATGGCTGCAGAAAGCTGTCTGAGGCATTGGAAGAGAGGCAGGGGAATCCTGATGGGAAGAGTGCACATGCAATGCACTCACCCCTCCCCCAATGCCTCAAAGAGCTCAGGCAAGCTCTCAGAGGCATCGGAGGATGGGCAAGAGCAGCACACCAGAGTCCTCCACCTCCTTTCTGATGAACAGGCATGTATGCACGCACTTCTCTTCAACCCCTCCCTGCTCCTCTGTAACTGGCCCATCTGATCCAGTTAGAGGGAAGGAAAGAGGGGCAAGTGAATGTGCTCAGCTTCTAGCTCCCCTCCCGTCCTTTAACGGGGGGGGGGGGGTTATATGTGATTTTTCCACTTTGCGGGGTTCCTTCACTTCTAACCCCCATGAATGTGGAGGAATGACTGTACATATAAATCTAACAGCATTACTCAGCATTAAAAGCCTACAGCAGTCAGTTTCTAAAAGCCTGATAGCACTTTTTTTTGAATTTGCTAAGAAAAGAAAAGCATGGAGGAAGTCATCTTGGCCTCCCTAGAAAGGACGTTCCAAAATCTGGAAGCAGCTACAGAAAAGACCATCTCCTTTGCTCCCACCAAATGAGCCTGAGAAGGTAATGGGACTCTCAAGATATGTACATCATTTCCAACCTTTTCTAAGACAACCTGGGTTCAAAGTCTACCAACAGGTTGCTGAACCACCAAAGAGGACTGTATCTCCCTTTGTGGAGAAGGCTCTCTCCTTTGTTCCCATCAAATGAGCCTGAAAAGGTAATGGGACAGAGAAAAAGGCCTCTCTCAGAGCTCCAATGGGTTCATAAGGGAAAATATAGTCATCTTTAGTGGTCCAGCAACCCACTGGCAGACTTTGAATACAGCTTGGCTTAGAAAAGGTTGGAATTGATGTCCATATCTTGAGAATCACAGGTTTCCTGCCCTGTCTTGTGTAATTGCACCATAAAACATTACCAAACCATTTTTTAAAAAGGCCTATGGAACTACTTCAAAGCAACATATGATCTTCAGGCAAGGCTATACCAATAAAAAAAAACCTTACTTCTCAGTGAGGTTGACTTTGACAGATGGAGGGGCAAAACTTTGCTTCAGTCCAAGAGGCGTTGCAGAGGACAAAGGGCCAGCTGAGTTGTCTGTGCTTGTTTTAAAACTCATAGATCCAAAAGAGAAAGAGGAGGCAGAAGCTGGAGTGGCATCAGCTGTGGAGGCTGGAGTTTGGGGAACTTTGGAAACAGTAGAAGAAAAGGAGAACCCAGCTGCTCCACTTAGACCAGAACCAGGTGGAGGCTTGGGGCCCTCAGGTGGGAAAGGAGAGGGAACAGTGGCCTCTGTTGATCCTGGGGCTTTCAAAGTGGAGGCTGCAAATGAGAATGATGCTGCCCCACAACTGGAAATTGAACCTGCAGCAGATGCAGGTCCAATCTTTGAAGAAGCAGAGCCAGACACAGACGAAGGGGGCGTACTTCCTGGAAGAAGGTGGGGGAATAAGGGAAAGAAAGTAGAAGTTATTCAGTGACTGCAGGGAGAATCCATGGCAAGAAAACCCCATGATAGGTTCACATTAGGGTCACCATACATTGGAAATTACTTGAAGGCACACCATACACACACACACACCAGCAAATGAGTCAAATGAGAGAAAACAAGGCACAAATTATGCCATAAAGAACAGGAGGTAACATTTCACAGAGGAAGGAACATGGTTTACTAGTGAATCTTCATGGCTGGGTTATGTAAATCATATACAAATAGTTATTTTTAGGTTTTGATTTCTAAGTACTAGCCCCATAGTTGTTATTACTGATATTATACCAGTATATTACTAATTGAGGGCCAGCAATACACTGTTTTATAGCAGAGATGGGGAATCCTGTTCACTATAGACTGGCAGGCTAGGGCAGATGGGAAATGTCATCCAATAATAGGTGGAGGGGGACCTGTTCTCCATCCATGCTTTACTGAATAAAACTGATAGGCCAACAAGAACATCTGGCATTCCTTGATCAGACAAAGTGCCGCATCTAGAACAATCTAGATGCACCTCCAAATTGGTGATGAACTTCCTGCCTGTCCCAAGCATCTACTATGTAAGAGAATGCCACCTTTTGAAGATGGAGGATCCATTCAACACCACTGGTAACAGCTTTTAACAAGAACAACAATTCCAAACCACATCGATTTCAAACCGACATAGCTTTCCTATGCTACTTTGAAAGTTTAAAAACAAAGAGCTGCTTGCAAAAATGTGTCTATAATGAACACGCTCTTAAATAACTTGCCAGAGCCACAAATGTCGTCTCCTTAAGAATTTTGCCATATTGAGCATTTCAAAGGAAATACTTGTAACCAACTCTCTTCTGGACCAGGTTTATGGAATTGTAAGGGTGAAAGGGAGATTTGTGGTTCAGGTAAAAGCATCTTTCTCTTGTGTTTTCTTGGCATGATTTGATCAGAGTGGGGTTTGGTGATGCCTTCCTCTGAGGTTAAGACATTGTGACTTGCTGAAAGTCACCTAGTGGATTTCCATGGCCAAGTAGGGATTTCAACCTTGGTCTCTCAGAGTCCTTGTCCAATCAAACTGCCACATCCTGTTGGCTCTGGAGCTTAGGTGGTACTCCTGGGACATCTCTTGGAGACCTGACTGGCATCAACACTGGTTGTATTTAGGCTTGGTTCTTTATCAGCGTTTTTGATGGCTTCACCTTGTTGTGTTGTTCTGCCACATATCACCATTTAAAATCATTTAACCTATACTTTTGCACTGTTCTCTTCTCAGTACCACACCCACTTATCTTTTGAAATAAGCAGAGCTATTAGCATTTATAGAGAGCCAGTGTGATATAGTGGTTTGTATTGAACTACAACACTGGAGACCAGGGTTTGAATCCTACTCGGCCATGGAAACCCATTGGGTGACCCTGGGCAAGTCACATGCTCTCAGCCATAGGAGAAAGCAATGGCAAATCTCCTCTGAACAAATCTTGCCAAGAAAACCCCATTATAGGTTCGTCTTAGGGTCATAATAAGCACACAACAATAAACATTTATATCTCACTTTTTTCTCAGCATGGTCCTCGAGATAACTTACAAAAAGTAAAACAAGCAATGATAAAAGGACACCCTACTAAAATATATATAAAAGAATTTAAAATATACAGTGGGGCCTCCGCATACGCGGACTTTTTATAAGCGGCTTTGAGCGTACGCGCTCAAGCCGCTGGGCGCGTGCGGGGCGGTGCATCCCATTTAGTTGAATGGGCGTGCACGCCCGTTGCACCACGCACGCGCCCCGCACAATTCCGCGCCGCCGTGCACGAGCCCCATTGTTTACAATGGGGCTTGAGCATAGGCGGATATCGCCATATGCGGCGGGATCCGGAACGGATCCCGCCGCATATGGCGAGGTTCCACTGTAATTATCAGTAGAATTAAGAGCAATTTAATTTTAAAGGCTAAGAAATAAGCCAACTATTAAAAGCCCTTTTCTTATAAATGAACAGTTCCCCAAAAATTGTTGATGCATTTGCCAAAATAAGAACACAACAGAAGCAGTTCTACTCTCTCTGGGAAGTACATTCCAAAGCCAGAGAGTACTTTCTCCCACATTCCTACCAAAGGTGATAAGACTGAGAGAAAGGATTCCTTAAGGATCTGTGCCTTCAAGTCACTTGAATTTTAAAGGGTTTTCTAAGGCAAGGGATCCTCAGAAGGGGTTTTGCCTCTTTCTTTCTCTAAAACATAGCCTACAGCACTTGGTATTTGTTGGCCTCCCACTTTAACTTACCAGCTGATTTTGCTCCTCTTTCCCCTTCTGCAGACAGAGGCTCAGGTGTCATGAGTAAAGGCCTGACTCCAGGATTTTGATTGACCATGTAAAAGGGGCAGAGCACTCCATCAGTAGAGAGAAGTAGAAGAACAGGAGATGGATCCACACTCTTCTCCTCACCTGCAAAAATTTCCCAGAAGCACAGAATGAGCCAAAAGCCAATCTTCCAAACAATTTTCTGAAAGGACCAGCAAGCTCTGCCTGCCCAAGATCTGCTGGAGGGGCACTCTTCCTGTGTCCCACCAATGGAGCAAAACACTGTGACAACACAGGGTAGACCCTTTATTTCAGCATCAAGTTAAAACAAATCCAAAGACTTTGGTCTCTAACCTTTAAAAGTATATGGCTTTAACCCATTTTAATATGTTTTAATTGCTGTATCTTAAGACTGTTTAGATTATTTTACTGATAAGAGCTGTGACCCTGTCCCACCTGTGACAGTGTCCAAAAACTGCAAATCCCTGCTTCAGGTCAATGAAAGACCAGTGTTCAACTTACTGATCATTATACGTGTGTTGCTGGTGTAATCGATGGCCAGTCCAACCGGTAAAGTGTCCTCACTAGTGTCTGTTACAGGAAGTTCTGCTCGGCTGGAGTCTTCCAGTACCCAAAGCTCCCAGTTGTTCTGAAAGAGGCACAAGTTCAACTACGACCTGTTCTTTGGCTACCTTAAGCCTCCTCATGACAGAGAAGGGAGAGAGAGGAAGGCTTTTAAAAACCAAACAAACCCTGTTTGCTGTATGTACTCTCAGTTGTTTAAAAATTAGATCAGGACTTGATTAACATGACAGTACCAGTGGGAGCAAGAAGCCTCAAGATATGCCGGCGCACCATGCACGGCTTCCTGTTTATGCGGAAGCCACGTGGTAATGCAATGAATGGCGCGCGTGCCCACATCACCCCACTGCGAGCATGAGCCCCATTATACTGAATGGGGCTCAAGCATAGGTAGAATTTACCTTACAGGGCGGGGTCCGGAATGGATCCCCCGCGTAAGGCAAGGCTCCACCGTATGTTTATTTTTAAGGAGCACCACTTTTCAATGGCACCACTGTGCCGTATAGCCTGCTGCCAGTTCTATTCTACAAGTTCTGATAAGAAATGAATGTAATTTATGACAGTTCATAAAAAGCAGAAAATTACCTGATCTTCTTGCCTCGCAAGGATGCTGACATCTGTGGAAGCAGCAGAAGCTGCCAGAACCAGATCCCTTTAAAAACAAACAAAAAACACCTCACTAAGTGTAACATCTGGAGGAATTCAGTTGCTAGCTCAATTTAGAAGGAACAAGTGACAGGACAAACCTTGCCCTGCTCAAGAGTATGGGGACTTCTAGCTAGCCAAACTAAGATGCTGCTAGATGACATAACATTATGCCCCTGCCCCCAAAGAAGGAATAAACACCCACTCAGGTTTTCTCTAAGAAGCATAAAGGATACCCCCCCTTTCAGAGTTTAACAGAATATGTTTCTCATCCAGCTAGGAGTTTGTTTAGCTGATGAAACAAATGGAACAAACCACAGACAATGAACAGAGCTCATTTGTTTCAGAATCATTTGTTAAATATTTAACATGCAAATGTCACCTAACTTAAAGAACCATTTAGGTGTGGCCTGTGTAAGCTAGGGATGAGGAACCTTTGATCTAACTACCTATGTTTTGGTGTACTCCCGTAATTCCTCACCATTGGTCATATTGAGTGGGTTGGACCAAAACATCTGGAGGGCTAAAGGTTCCCCACCTCTGGTGTAAGACAGATTTCTGCCTGTGCCACTTCCATTTCTACTCCACTTTTCATCTCCCAAAAAGGAAAGCAAGGGTCAGCGTACACACTTTACTATCCGTGGGATTACTCTTCTACAACAGAGGGACAAAATAAACAATATTTTGACCCATATGTGTAAGGAACAGGGTGAATCAGCAACTCCATGCAGTGGCCTGCTAAGCTAACTTGCACAATCTTGCCTCCTTATTTCTCAAGGGAGTGGGGTGACAGAGAAACATTCCTTACCACTACTGTAACCCAAGAACCAGCCCTCCATCACTTCTCTGTGAGCCTGATATCAGTTTAATATCAGATGGGATATTTTAGGCAAGTAACCCAACCAGGAGCTCCCTAGCACAGGAAACCAGAAATGACAGGATCTCCCATCAGCTATGACAGGATGGGAGAAGCCCATGGCACTCAGCCATGATGGGATCCCTCGAGATCAGAATCAGCAGAATCCCTAGACTATGGAGAGGTGATAATGAAGTAGACATATCACAAAGTGAGTTTCCTTCTCGGAATCATCTGAGAACATTTACACCAATTGTTCAGACATTACTGTATATCACACTCCATTCTTCCCTCCTGGAAAGGTCATTTAAGCCCATCAACTTCTAACGTCCTGCCATTAGGAACCATTTTTGTATAGCTATATAGGTGCCTTGGCACTAGCAATTTGGTCTAATTTGGAGCAGGACAGAACTTCTTTCCGACTTCTGCTACAGTCATCAAAAAGCCGACCACCCACGCTTGCCATGGCAGCTATTGAGCCATCTCCACTCCAGATGCCCCCAGATTGGAGCTACGCTTCAGAAAAGGTAGTATCGTCTCTTAGCAACTCTCGAAGTCACTATTTCTCCCACCTTTGTTCTGTTAGGTCTTGTGTGTGTATATATTGATTTTTGATATCTAGAGACAGAAAATAACCTTCAGGGCATTATAACGTCACTTGCTCTTTGATCTCTTGATAGCCTAATTATCTCTTTTTGTTCACATAAACTGGATAGTCAGGTCAGTCTGATTTTGACACTGTCATATTTCTGCTTTGTTTCTCTACTTCTAGGTTTTGCATGGGCTGCAGTTGGCAACTTTAAGCCATGTGCATCTTCTCTGTTATTAGGGAGCAGTGTTGCTTTATATTATGTGCTGTTTTATTGTTGTTGTTTTTTTCTGATCTTTGTATATTTTAACCTGAGATGCCCTGAGTCTTTTTAAAGAAAAATATAATCAAAAATGTAATAATTAGTCAATAAGATAACATGAGAGAGAGGGAATGATGTGCCATCTTAAGTAAACAAAATCACAACACCTACTGCTCAGGAACAACTACAGCTTGTAAAAATTTTTTAACACTACAGAAACATCCAGCCAGCACAGCCATTTCCAAGCTGGATTTACACATACACACACTGAGCTCTACTGCAAATGTGCAAGATGAAGTTTAGCTTTACTGTGGCTCTTTGTTATTTACCACTCTTCAACGTAGTTAAGGAAGTAGTGATGTTGTCTCTCCGTGCTGCTGCCGTAACAGGGCTCCATAAAATTCACAAATATCACATTCCGTTTCTCTTCCTTTTTCTGAATTGAAACACAACAGAAAAGTTTGCATAAAATGGCTTCCCATGAGCATGTCAGATGCAATGTATCTCGACATTAGGTATTAGGTAAGGGTCTAATATATTATGAAAACACAAATGTATCAGGTGTGACAAAAAGTTATGCAGCTGTAGTTATTTAAATGTCATGACTCTTATGTGTTTGTTAGGACTGAATGACCTTCAGAAAAAAAGCTGAGATTGGATTAGAACCTTTTCTCTAAGTGGAGAAGTAGTTGTGGAATATGCCACAGAAGATGAGCCAGAAGTGCTAGAACTGTGCCACTTCAGAGTTGCCAGTATGCATTCACACAATGGGATGCTGCTCCATCTAGAACAGTAGGTTTCTAACCTTTGGTCCTCCAGATATTTTGAACTCCAGCTCTTAAATGCCTGGCCAGCATAGCCAATCATCAGGGATTCTGGGAGTCAAAGTCCAAAAACATCTGGACGCTTAAAATTGGAGAACTGATGATCTGGCAAACAAGTATGTTGGTGAGAAGGCTACTGACAGGACAGCATTTAATATGCAGTCATCTTTTCTCTTGATGGAGCACTTCTTATGTGCAATCTGAAATGATGCAGCCCTAACACAGGTTAAAAGATGAAATGAGAAATATAGATTGCAGTTCAGAAAACATGAAACCATAGTTTATGCTAATCATGATTTTGTATCCAGATCATAGGCAAGGGGTAGCCTATCAACTTATGGTGATCCCATGAATTTCATGATTTTCTTATGCAAGGATATTCAGAGTGGTTTGCCAGTTCTTTCTTCTGAAATATAGCCTGCATCACCTGGGATCTGATGGCAGTCTCCAATCCAAGTACTAACCAGAGCTGACCCTACTTAACTTTCAAGATCAGAAAGGATCTGGTGCCTTTAGAGTATTTAGGCCAGTTCTACAGTTAAAATATTCTATTTTTTTCTGCAATAAGCCAATATAATAATATTTATTTATTTATTTATTTATTTATTTGTATCCCGCCTCTCCCTTTTGAGGGTCAAGATCGGTAACAGCAGAGTTAAATACAAATACAGAAAGTAATAACAAGAAAACAATCCTCCAAACCCCCAACCCTTCAATACAATATTACAACAACAAAAACCAGGTAACTACTAAACAGCAATTAAAACAGTTTAACAAGGTGACAATACTGAGGGGGGCTAAATAAAATGGGCATTTTATTCTGTTCTAGGCAGAGATCAGTCTGGGAAGGCCTGCCAGAAGAGAATCGTTAACCCATGACATATTGCTTTGGGGCCTTGGTTTGCAGACCTGAGAGACCACAAAGAAGTTCTTTAAATCAGTGGTGGGCAACTGCAGGAGGCTAAGGTACTGCATTAGATCCAAGGAGACCTTGGAGGGCTGAACCCCTCCAATACACTTCCTGCAAAAAAATCTGAAAAAATATTTTTGTCCTAAAAACATTTGTCCTAAACATCCTCTAGAAAGCATCTTGTAGGATCATTCTTACCCTGCTTTTATGGTATCTAGGCCATTAAAAATAGGAAGTGACAAAAAGCCATTCTTTGTGGAATTCCGCTTTTAAAGATTGCTATTGTTTAATCAGGGACCTAAATATTCTAAAGGCACCAGATCCTGTCTGAACTTAGAAGCAAAGCAGGGTCAGTCTTGGTTAGTACTTGGACAGAAGACCACCAATAAATACCAGGTGCTATCAGCTATATTTCAGAGAAAGGAATTGACAAAACACCTCCGAGTATTCCTTATACAAGAAAAACTTATGGAGTTGCCATAAATTGACAGGCAACTTGAAGGCACATTGTTTAATCTCAGGAAAATGTGAGACTAGTCAGTAATGCATGGAAAAACTCGATGGGAGAAGAATTCTGCCCCTGCCCTATGCCAGACGTACAGGAAGCACAGCCATCACCACTTCAGGAGGTGTCTCCAAGGTCCCATCTGCAGCAGCATAGACAATAGTGAAGACATATGTCCCAATCCACAACACATCCAAAACTGGAAAAGAAAAACAAATATGCACAGTTTTTTTTAAGACCATATATTAGGAAGGTGTATTAAAACATGTCAGAACACTGGTCTATCTGCCTCAGGACTATCTATAAGTAATTGGCAGGAGATCCTAGGAAAAGTGTTTTGTCCCAAGAGCGATGCTATGGACTTTGGGTGTAGTAAGGCCTCTGGGATCACAGCCAGAACAAAAGACTTGTCCACAAATTTCTAAAGTTTCAAAAGCTTTACTGGTTATAAACACAAATAACATGAAACTGATTCAAGAAATGATCCTGTCAACTAATTTACAAGAAAAAAAAACTATGCTGTGAAATTCATTTTTAAATAAAATACAGCAATACTGTAATAACGACAGCAGTGATCAAATCCAGTCACTGAAATCCATGTTTCTTGAAATCCATCACCTGGGCAATGACTGGAATTAGCCCTTTCTTGAGAGGCTCCTCCTCTGCTGTCTGAGAATATGTTAGCTATAAGATACACTGGAGACTCACAAAGGCCTGTTACAGACAGCCAAAATAAAGCTGCTTCGAGTCACAGTGGAGGTATGGTTTTTCAAAGATGCATGCGTCCTAAGAGTCCAGAAGCCACACTAAAGCCACGCTCCAGTCCTTAGGGATGAAGCATGGCTTTGGTGTGACTTCTAGACTCTTAGGACGCATGCATCATTGAAACACCATACCTCCACTGTGACTCGAAGCAGCTTTATTTTGGCTGTCTGTAACAGGCCAAAGTCAGTGAAAAAAGCACACACTACCCTCCATTTGTGTGGCAATGCAGTCACAAAATCTATTCTAAGAAGATACTATACCTTTGACAGGATTATCTGAATCATAGAATGAAGGGCAAGGAATTGTTTTTTTCTCCTGGAGGTTCTGAAAAGTTGAACAAAGAGGATGCTTAAATTACCTTATATTTCATATTTATGTCTGTCTCTTCTCCAAAGGAATACTTCTCCTCAAATGTTTCCAATGCACAGTCTATAGCTTGAGTTCACACAAATGCCTTGAAATGGTAAAAGCACTTTCAACCAACATAGCAAACTACCTTATTACACCTCCAACCACCAATCTGGTATTGCCCAGAGCTTGGAAAAGTTATTTTTGGAGGGTTGCCATTCAGAATCCCTCAGCCAGCACAAGTACTGCCTTTGCTGTGGCTGGGGGATTCTGAGAGTTTACACCTCCAAACGAGAATTTTACCAATTTACTTTTTCTGTTGCTAATTATTTCTCTGGATTTTATGACTCTGTCTCTCAGACCTCACATGGCTAAATAGAGGAGTGGCCTCTGTCTGCATTCATATCCTTCAGACCATCTTAACTGACAACACCAAAAATAACACATTGACAAAATGTAGGCCAATGACCTTTAACATTGTCATTTTTCCTTTTCCTGTATGGCCTTTAACATCTCTGCCTGATGATAAACCAAGCGGCATTTCAAAAACTTGCATGATAGATTTTGTGCATTTTTAGTTGCCTAAATATTGCTGTTTTGTGGATTTTGGATGTTAACTGTATATGCCCCAAGTTTTATTATTGTTTATTTCAGCCATCGCCCAATCTAATTATGTGCTAACTGATAGAATTCCAAGGTAGGCTTTTCTGGACATAGTCTTTAGAAACCTCATCAAATGGAAAATTTACTCAAATTATGCGTAACTTTTGCACAAAGAGTGGCAACTCAGGAATTATTTTTTGCTAACTGTACACTCAAGGTTCATTATTGCAATTTCTCTATGAACTGGGAGGTGAGTGAGGAGGAGAGAGAGAGGGAAGGGGAAAGGGATCCTTGCAGACAGAAAGACCCATAGTAAAATAGTTTTTATACATACAGGCAGATACTGTACCACTGTGCCATTCTGTTTGCCCACAGCCAGTTGTTTTCCTTTGGGACTCCAGCACACTGAGAAAAACCAAACAGGCTTAATTAGCAGTGACCAAGAAAAAAAGCAACATTAACAAACCAGCCTGGCTTAGGGAAAAGCTTACATTGCCCTTATGAACATTATTCAAACACTGGTTCCAAATTTCACAGAAAACACGATGCAAGCATAGATATGTGTAACTGAGTGGGAGTCGTTGAATCATATTCCTGAATAATTCTCATCTGGCATTACTCTAATCATCCATCCCTGGCCTCTCATTCCTAGGAGAAGGAATATAGGAAACTGCTTTATACGAGTCAGACCCTCATCCATCTAGTTCAGTACTGTCTTTACTAACTGGCAGCAGCTCTCCAAGACTTCAGGCAGGAGTTTTTCTAAGTCCTTCTGGGAGAAGTTGGCAAATGAATCAGTCTCCTTGCAAAGTATGTGCTCTGCCACCAAGCTATGTATGTATTTGAACACATTTAAAATGGGCCCCATTTCAGATGAACCAGGTGAATTTCTGCACCATCCCAAAGCCACATTACCCACCTGATGTAACAGCCACTGAGGCAGGAAGCGTGGCATACACCTTCACAGAATCTGTAACCTGCAGAACTGAGACACTTCCATCAGACAAACACACAGCCAACATGGAAGCATTCATGGGATTCCACTTCAGGTCACTGACCAGAGCTGCAGACATCTTCTGATAGGCAAAAGGTCGTTTTTGCTGTTTAGCCTGTTGTAGAAGGAAATCCACACTTCCATTAATAAGCAGTTTCCAGTCTCTTGTTAAATGTTGGCATATATGCCTGCTTTATACTGAATAAAAAAACTCATACCATTTAGACCAGTCCTATATTGTCTCTGCCTAAGAAGCCCTGAAGCATGGTGAAAATGCTCTTCATGCCTCTTAGAGGAAGTTTGGATGGTAGGTATGGCTCTTCCAGGTCTCTTGGGGGGACCAACACTGCCCTCCTACTTTCTACAGTTGCCCACCATAACCTATGCTGAAACTGTCTTGCACCCTTGGCCCATTCAGCTCAGTACTGTCTCTCTTAACAGCAGGATCTTAGGTTGGGCCATTTTCCCAGCACAGCTACATACTTGGGGCCTTCACCCTATACTATCCCAGCATGTTGTATGAGGGTGAATGATAACATGCAATCATTTCAGTTTAGTGGTCCACTTTAATTCTAGCCTGCCATATAGATCAGACTTCTATTTATATTTTCTGTCGCATTATTTTTAACATTATCATATTTACACTACTTTTAACATTATCATATTATGTCATCCTCCTCTCCTTTTCTCTCTCCTCCTTGCTCTTCTAGAAAAGAATGACAGTGATGCAAGGGGCAACACAGCCAGGGCCACAATCCAATAGAGTATTGTATGGTCTGAACCTGCATCTGTGCTCTGTCTTCTTCCCCTGGGAGACCTTAAGTTCCTCTGGGAACATGACAGCAGGCATGCTGGGCCAGCTCAAAGAGGCTTCTTTAGTCTAGCATTTTGTTCCCATCGTAGCTAAGCAAATGGCCATAGGAAGTCCACAAACAGGGCAACACCAGCAACAGCACATCAAGAGTTTTTACACTGTCATCCTGCCCATCTTTCCAAATCACAAAGAATATTTTATATTTTTATCCCAAGGACCACTTTTTATATGTTTCTGCTGGCATTCTCATCACTGTCCCCCTTTCTTTGATGGCTGTAGCACAGTGAAGCAATGAAAGGCTGCTTTTCCACTATGGCTGCATTAAAGAAGGCTACCAGCAAGGCAATCATCACAAGCTGTAAAATTAAGAAGAGCATTTGCTAAATTTCAGAGTACAGGCATACCTTAGTTAATTAAGCACCTAGAAGTCAAGCTTCTTTCTACGAAGACTTTAGAGATTCTACCCAGCCTCCACTTTCTTTCTGTCTAACTTGAAGATTTTTAGCAGCACTGGCATGGGTAGAATGCTAGAGCTAGTGAAGGAGGACTCAACAAATATGACTTCCAGTGCCGAGCTACAGAGTGTGTCTCAGATACACACTACAAACAGTGCAAAATAAAGCTTGAACTGGATGTGACTGTGATTCTACTATCCCTGAGTCTATCTAGCCATGTGTGCTAGTCATCCACAGCAGACAAAGCAAACAGCAGCTGCCTCCAGAATTTCTTAATAAACATGCAGGTAACACCAAAACAGAGAGAAACAGGGAGAGCAGATAAGACAGTAGTGACTCCAGAATGGTAAGAAAACATAGATCTCTAAGTTAAGACACCAAAAAGGAAAACATAAGAAATGTGGAGGCTGGTGAAAGAAAAAAAACTCCCTGGGTATATTTCTGAAGAAAACGTCAAGTAGTCTATAGAACATATTAAAAGCTTTTGTTTATTTAAGCAAGGTTAACCTGATTTGTTGGTTTTTTCCCAGTTCACACATACACACACTGTTAGTTTACAATAAAATGTTTGCTGAAATATGTTCAGCTGATATTATTATTATGGTGTTGGAACCACTCTGTACTCTTTCCATGATATTTATGCCCCCAGAATTAAATTTCCTGTTAAAGAAGTCATGTCAAGGAATAAATCCACTTCATGAAATGAGGTACAGCCATGTTGAACCTCCAGAGAAAAAAGTTAGCAAGCACACTCTGGAGACAGAAAGGCGAAAACAGCATTAAAATGCACAACTCACCTGATTCACAAATGTACGGACATCAAAAAAGCCAATAAAGGAGCCAACTTCGTTTGATGCCATGAAAACTGAGAGGGTAAGGTTATCGCAGCTTAGTGCCAGGTGATGCACACGGAACTTTGTCGGCACAAAAAGGCTCTGGACATTCTCAACTTTAAAAAATAAAGGGAAAAGATCAGCGAAAATATCAGCAAAGTTTTAAAAAACAATTGAAATCATGCACTTCTTTTTAAAAAAAATTAAAATGACCATGCTTAATATACTAAGATAACCCTCAACTATGACCTTATTTGAATTTGGCACAATTATAACAATTCAGGTCTATGTACAAGACTTATGTAAAAGGTAAATGGGCAAAGGAGTGCAAGAAAAATCAAAGATTGAGAGCTCTATCATTCAAGCAAGAAAGCAGAAGGTTGGGGTTTGAATGGCCCAGATCAGAAGGTCCTGGAGATCACCGACACTGGATAAAGATTTGGGGGCTTGTGCTCTAAATTGTCATTCCCAAAATTGGAGACAGTATTCCAAGTGAGGTCTGACCAAAGCAGAATATTACTTCCTAAGATTACTTTTACTTATTACTTCCTACAATTTAGATGCTGCACTCCTAATGATGCACCCTAGGATCAATATTGGCTTTTTTGACTATAGCATCACACTGTTCACTAATGTTTTCCTTATGGTTTGCTTAGACTCCTAGACATCTTTTGGAGCTTGTGATCAGGTACAGCACAATCATTCAGGACTGTGTTAGCAATCCTACAATAAGAGACGGTCACTTCAGTACTGGTCTGGAGCATTTGGCAGTTTTATAACCTGATCAATAGACTCCATTAACACTGGAAACACTAGGGTTTGAAGACACATACCTCTGAACACTTAATAGGTAGGCATTCATGGGTTTCCTTGGATCAACTGGCTGACATAGGAAACATTAGATCAGGTGGCTCATGATCTTATATAGGGAAGCTTTTCTGTGGATGTTTCTCCCCCACCCTTAAAAGTGAAATGTCAAGTCTTAGTTTAAAGGAAAAGGTAGTCCCTTGACATGAATATCTAGTCGTAACCGACTGTAAGGGGCAGTGCTCATCTCCATTTCTAAGCAGAAGAGCCAGCCTTGTCCAAGGACTGCTCTGGTGGTCATTTGGCCAGCATGACTGCACAGAATGCTGTTACCTTCCCAATTAAGTGATACCCATCTATCTATTTGCATTTGCATGCTTTCGAACTGCTAGGTTGACAGAAGCTGGGACTAATGACAGGAGCTCGCCCCATCATGCAGCACTCAGGCCTTGGACTGCCAACCTTCTGATCTCAGAACTGGCATCTTAACCACTGAGATAGTTTACCATTGTCTTATTTACTAAGTCTTATTTAACATTGTAAATAAATGCTTTGAGCTAACTCCCCCCACCCCTGAAATTTTGGTTCCAGGCTTTTGCTTTTGGTCCTAACCAGTTCTTGAATGTGAATATTCAACAACCTTGTAAACATCATTTCCCTCGCGCTTAGGTCAGGAAGTAGAATTTTAGAATAGCAATAGCAAGTACATTTCTATACCACTTATCAATACACTTAAAGCACTTCTTCAGCGGTTTACAATGTGTAAGTTAATTGCCTCCAACAAACTGGGTACTAATGCCCATGGAAGGATGCCAGGCTGAGTCAGCCCTGGAGCCTCTGTTTAGGATTGAATTCACAACCTAGTGGCTAGTGTGTGAGTAACTGCAGTACCAGCATTTAATTAATCAATGCACCACCAGGGATGATGCTCAGCTGAACTTCTGTATCTGTAGCTCTGTCTCATATTCACTATGGTCCGCTTTGCCAAATTAGGAAGGCTACAATTTGCAGTGGAACTTTTCTGTCCTCAAACTTTAAGATGGACAGACAAAACACTTCAAGGACAAACTTGCTGCTTAACAGCTGTACAGCTAATGCTTAAAAGGAAGGTGTTGTTCGGAGAAGCACACAGACAAACCTTACCTATTTTATTAGGGGAATCCCCCGTCTGAATCGGCATTAGAAGGTTTTTGGTCTGAAAGACCTGCAGCCCAGCCGCACAGCCAGCAAACGCAAGCCCATATTTGTTGGACACAGCAAGAAGGCTGGAACGCTCCTTGGGTAACTCCGCCGGGGGGGTCGAAGATGCGCACTTTCTTCAGGGCTCTGAACTGAAAATCCTGTAATACAGTCATGAGTTTTAAAGTCCATTTTTCTCAAGGGCAGTCCAGTTTGGTTTCGAATATACAACATCACCCAGCTTCTCAACCACATGAGGATCAGTTAATTTAGACTTATCCCTCCGTATTTGCTAGGGTCGGGGGCACAAGAACCCCATGAATGTGGAAAAACCACAAATAACAAAACCACAATGTTTTTACCGGAGAGGACACCTCTCTAGGAAGCTCTAGGTCCTCCAGCGCAACTCTGTGGTTAATGTACAACAGACGCTGACCATAGAGTTGCACTGAAGGAGCTACAAATGACTAGTAGAGTGACCTCTCTAGGAATCTCTAGGCCTTTCAGTGCAACTTTTAGTTAAAGTTGACCATAGAGTTTCACTGGAGGACCTAGATATTCCTAGAGAGAACATATTAATCAAATCCTTAAATATGGAGGGATTAGTGTACTTAACCAGCCACATATCATCTTAAAACTCCTTAATTAATAGATAAGCACTAGGCTACAGTTTAAAACATGCAAAGAAGACTCAGGGTAGGCATGTAATCAGCTCCGGTGCCACAATGAACTACAGTTCCCAGAGTTCCACAGCACTGAGACATGGCAGTTAAAGTGGTGCCAAACTGGATTATTTCTGCAGTGCAGATGCAGGCTTTGATCCAAACCACACTGCAGAAATAATCCAGTTTGAGGCTTCTTTTTAACTGCTCTGGCCTCAGTACTTGGGAAGCCGGGGGATTTCGTTTGTTGTTATGGCACCAGAGATCTCTGGTGGCTAAATGTCTGACAAAACTACAGTTCCCAGAGTTCCACAGCACTGAGCCACGGCAGTTAAAGTGGTCGGAACTGAAAATGAAGGATGGAGTGGAAGGAAGAGGGAGCAACCAGGGCAGAGCTGGGAGGCATGGGAAGGCGAGCTAGAGACGGAACCGAACCGGGTAAGAAGAGCCAGAAGGGAAGGAGGCCCACCTTCATCTCCCGCTCGGGGATCACGTCCATGTCGTCCCCCATCACCGGCGGCCGAGCGCCTGCCAAACCCGCCATCGCTCCCGCAATTACATCCTCTTCCGGGGGCGAAGGTCAAAGACGGGTCCTTCCGCTTCCTGCAACGCTCTAGGCATCGCGCGTCTATCGTCAGGGATTCGGTTGTCCTGCGCCGAGTGGGCGGGGTCGAACGCAAAACCAAAAAGTCGCCACCAGTCGCGACTTCCGGGTCCGCTCTAGCCTGAACCTCCAGGCTTCTCTATGGCTGCGGGCAGCAGGGCTCGTTCCAGGGGAGCGCCCTCTAGAGGCCTTTTGCGCTCAGGCCACTCCACCATTGCCTTCTCTAAATGGGATTAGGATATAACTTTTGCATAAGGATGAGACGAGGCGACTATCCATAGCTGCCTTTTTTAATTCCCCCAAAACACATTTCTGGATATTGAATCAAATGCTTATTTAAAACCCAGGAAGGCTGCATAAAGGGATGGTTTCTTTTGATATCATTGGTTTTTATAGAAGCTTTGCTTGTTCCTCAGAGGGGAGATTTCCCCTATTTTCGTAGGTCGTATCATATTCGTATTTCATCTGGACACATCGCTTGAGACCATCCAATAATCGACTATGGAGCTTTTTCCTGCCCCCCCCCCCCCAATTGAGTATATGTATTGAGTATATGCATCTCTAGACCATGGCACAGCTATATGGCACCCCTTTGGTGCTGTGTCATCTGGACGAAGCGCTGGAGGCATGGCATGATGCCATGTGCCATCTGGAGTGGCGTGTGGCATCAAAATGCCCGGGGGGGGGGGGAAGACAGGTTGTTGCATCCCTTATTGTAAGCCTTTTCTTTGTGAGCTGCCTTGGGTCCCTTCCTGGGAGAAAGGTGACACATCAATCAATCAATCAGTCAGTCAATATAAGATCAACACAGAATGTGCAACGATGCAAATTGTATAATGCCCACCATGCGTAATTCTGTTTTTGTATCCTTTGCTGAGTGCAGATATTATGCCTGTACTTGGTCTTTTCCTTCAAGTCATTTATAACTTATGGTGACCCTAAGGCAGTGGTTCCCAACCTGTGGGTCGAGACCCCTTTGGGGGTCGAATGACCCTTTCATGGGGGTCGCCTAAGACCACTGGAAAACACCTATTTAATTACAGTTATGAACTAGCAACAAAAATAATTTCATGGGTTTGGGTCACCACAACATGAGGAACTATATTAAAGGGTCGTGGCATTAGGAAGGTTGGGAACCACCGCCCTAAAGGGAACCTATCATAGTTTTTTCTCAGCAAGATTTCTTCAGTGGTTTGCCTTGCCTTCTTCTGAGGCTGAGAGATTGGGATTTGCACAAGGTCCCCCCTCAATGGGTTTCCATGGCTGAACAGGGATTTGAACCCTCATCTCCCATAGTCCTAATCCAAGACTGAAACCACTACACTACACTGCTTTTCAAGATCCTGGCATTTTCTTGGCAGGATTTCTTCAGGGGCGGTTAACATTTACTGTTGCTTTCTGAGACTGAGAGATTGTGACTGAAAGATTATCCAGTGGGTTTCTATCGCTGGGCAGAGATTTCAACCTTGGCCCTTATCTACTCCAACAATGAAACCACTGCATTCCACTGGGTTGAACATTATGCCCCAGTTAAAAAGGATACAACGATGTGTATAATAGAACCTATGATGAATAACACACCAAAAAGATGCCATTTATCTACAAAGTTGTCTTTTGGTTTCCCTCTGACCCCTGGTAATGAAAATTTTGTTTTCAATTTTTTAGGGAAAGTAGTTTACCAAAGTATGCATTTATTGAAACGACTAACGAAACATAAATGTTACGGCTAAATGACAGAGCTTAGATTCATGGCTTAGATTTGAATCTGTCTGTTTTGATTTGACTACACACACTGTTCAGAGCTCACCCACTGCTAGAATAGCAGGGTCTGGGTCTCCCACTTGCTGCTTATTTTTCCCCACAACCTTGGTTTCAGTTTAGCAGGAAACCCGAACAAAGCATCTAGGAAGGGTTAAGAACCTTCTAAGCTGTGAGAAGAAAACGTTTTCCTGATTTGCTTAATGAACATTAATTAAGAAGACACAAGACAGCAAATTCCTTCAGGGGAGAGATGAAAGGACCATTAATTAAAACCGGAGAGAGACGGGAGGCTGGGGAGGAGCAAGGCTCCCTCTGATCAAACCTGACAGTATGAGCAAAAATGGCAAGAGGCGAAGTGTTCACAGGAGCAGAAAATCCCCACTTTCCCCTGTCTCCTCCAAACCACCATCCTCTCGTTCAAAACAAAGAACTCAGTCCATGTTGGAAAGCTTCATCTGGATTTTGTGGAGGCATTCTGGGGGTACTGGTTGGTGAAAGGTTGTCTCTTGGGATTGAAATCCCAAGTGGTTGTTGGCTGGGGCTTATAGGAGAGATAGTCAAGAAAAGAAAAGTAACTTTCTCTGAGCTGAGTTTCATTTGGGTAAGGCAGCAGAGCTGACCCCACAGCAATCATCAAACGGTTCCTCTTGAAATTCTCAGTTTCTGCAGTGACTGGTAGCTTCCCTGTTTAGTGGGCTGGTTAATCTGTTGTTAATTCAGTGGCTTCAACATGGTGACCTAAGAATAAGAGATCCCCAGGACACCTGGTTGTCAAGTGCCCTACTCAGGTCCTGCCAGGGCTTCCATAGTTGAGTCTATCCATCTGGAATGCAGTCTTCCACTTTTCCATGTTGCTGAATATTATCATCTTTTCTGAGGAGTCATGTTGTCTCATGGCCATAGTAACACAGAGCCAGACTAGTCATTTTGGCCCCAGATCCCCGTTGGCTGGGGGGAGCCAGGGCCAGGGCCAGGTTGCTAGGCCTGGGGACAGGGGCTCCAAGACTCAGGCCCCAGCCCCGACCCCGGATGAATGGGTGGCAGACTCCTTCCCCCAAAATTAAGCTGGGGCAGAGACAAGGGAAGGAAGAAGATAAGGAAGGAAGGAGGGAGGGAGGGAGGGAGGGAGGGAGGGAGAGAGGACGGATGGAGGACAAGGGACTTTTGTTCCCAATGGCAGTGCAGCTGCATGCGCGCCGCCATTAGGAACAATGCAAGGGATGCAACAAAATCATGCATGTGAAAATAATGCAAAAATGCTGCAGTATCCTTTTTGTTCAGCACCAGCACTTGGACAGTGATTTTAAAGTCATTCAGTTTCTGTTACTGGTGTTTAACAAGCAATCTGTCATAAATTGTTAGGGGAAAAAATAACTCAAGTTATTTCTCACTGGATTGCTTGCTACTTTTCTGTTGCTTTTGGTTCCTTAAAAAAAAAAACCTTTGATAAGAGAATGGCAATAAGCTAACAATTCTTATAAAAATGGCTCTAAAATATATATTTAAAATGCATTCAAGAGGAAATTTTTAAAAGGGATATACCTAGGACACCTATAAAGTAACTTTGGGCCTGAACAGACAGGCCAAAATAAAGCTGCTTCGGGTCACCTTGGAGGTATGCTATTTAAATGATGGATGCATCCTAAGAGTCCAAAAGCTGCATGCCATGCTCCAGTCGTAAGGACTGGAGCGCAGCTTTGGCACAACTTCTGGCCTCTTAAGATGTGTGTTTCCTTTAAACAGCATACCTCCAAAGTGACCTGAAGCAGCTTTATTTTGGCCTGTCTGTTCAGGCCCTTTGTTACACTATTTTCTAAATGTGATTCTGCACATCTTCATCACCTCCTCACTAACTTTTCCCACTTACAAGTTGCTTTATGAACTACTTACAAGTTGCTTTATGAACTATCTGCCCTGGGTGGGTATGTCAAGGGGGACATTGTGCAATACTGCTCCCCCCCACCTCTTGTTACTGTTTTCCAGTTCACACATTTTGTTCTCTGTGTCCATAGACTGCTCCCCCCCCCCATTAATTTTATTTTGAAGATCCAGAGACTAACAGCAATCAGTATTGCAGTCTGTACTTTCTCTTTCCCATCTCCTCACCAGATATTCATCTGCTTGAAATAACCTGCTTTTGTTCTGCAATTTAATTTTAACACCACAGCTGCAGGGGTTGGGAAGGAGGTCTCTCCTGAATCAACAGCATGAGCCCTGTTTCTTCTCCAACGTCTCTCTCCAGATATTCCATTGTACCTGAGGGTAATTAAAAACACACACATGTAGAGATACACCTCTCTAGGGGGCAGTTCAGTTTCTCCCCTTTCATCTTGTGCAACCCAGCACATCCTTTGCAATTCCAAATGCATCTTTTCAATATCCTGCTGGTGGCATCTGAGATGTGATTAGGGATGTTAACAAGCAGCAAGGTACCGCTGCGTGCTTTTCATTAAGCAGCCACAGATACTGGTGACAACATGAGAGACTGGGGATTTCAGTGTCAGATGAAGTGCCGAATTTGCTCTGGGTTCTGTTCCAAATGTTAAAGAATCTTATCCGGATGCTGAATATATTTGGGAGACAGCGTTCAGCACCATCTTGAATAGTTCTTTTAAAGTTCAGACTCACCACCTCACTGACATCAGACTCACCAACCTCTATGGAAAGCCACATGCTATAAACAGCAAAGTCCTCCCACTCAAACTGCTGCTTCTGCTTGGACAATGAATTGCTGGACAGCCAGTGTCTCATGAAGAGACTTTAATTGTCAGGCTCAAGATATTTACAAACTATACAAACAAACTGCTCCTCCAAACACCAAATCCACATGGAGAAAAGGAATCCTGTCCCCACTGGAGACCGCAAGGATAATCTATTGCCTTTCCATGCAGGATTGTCCCTTTCCCTGCAGGAATATACATGGCAGTACATTACATGGTCAAGCAGCTCTTACAGGGAAGTTCTTTCTCATGATTAGGTGGAATCTCTTTTTCTGTAGTTTGAATGCATTGCTCTGGTCCTTGTTTCACAGCTGTGTGTTTTCAGGTTTAAGCCTGGGATGCCTTCCAGCAGAGACTTTGGATTGCTTCCAGTAGAAAAGTATTCTTCCAGCTCTTTCTATTCTCCAGTACTGCCATAAGCAACATTATGTGAAGGGGGGGAAAGAAGGCTGAAGAAGCTATGTGAAAATGTTATATATGAGGGGAACAAAATCATACTATACCCTCCAACTGCCTCAATTTGGCAAGGACAATCCCAAGGGATTAAGTCAGAAGGAAAAGGAAAATAAGATTTGGTACCAATAGAATAAGGACTTCACAAGTTCCTGGTGCCTTCAATGTGCCAGAACTAAAAGCCTCACTCTGCCAGAGGCAACTGAGTCCTGTTCAGAAGGAAGAATTGTTTTGGTTTTTCATGGAGATGTTTAATATTTAAGGAGTTTTCAGGCATGACTGCTTCATGAATCACGTAACGTTGGAGAACATTTTCGAAATAAAGTTCCAGAAAAGACCTGAATTTTACATACTGGGAATGATGAAACAATTGTACCAAAGAAATATGGAAGAGTCACAGTATAGGACTTTAGCAGTGAGACTTGTGTACACTTAGAGATGGACATAAGTATTTATTCCATCACAAGAACATTTGTTGGTGAAGATTTATGAGCTTGGTGAAACTAATAAAGAGGAAAGAAAGTCCCGCATGCTGTGTGATGGTCTAAAAACTTTAATATCTTAATGAAATGTGTTAATTAAGTGCGTTGTCCCAATACCACAACTATAATAAATGAAGAAGGCTAATTGGTGATAAGGTTGAAATGCATTGGGCTTTTAAAGATATTAACGTTTTTGGACCATCAACAGCACATGGCACTTTGTTCCCTCTTATTCTTCTACTGTGAATATGTGCTTTCCAGTTTTTGTTCTGAAATGGATAAATTGGCAATGTGTTTACCAAAATTTAAGAAAAAGTTGGAAAGTGAAGAAAAATGACATGTCGACTGAATTCATTTGAATGTGATGCTGGAGGAGGGTTCTCCAAGTACCATAGATTGCTTTAAAAACACCCCAATAAATGGGTCCGAGAGCAGATCGATTCTGAACTCTTAGAAACCAAGATGTCTAAACTGAGGTTGTCATATTTTGCACTTATTATGAGACAACACGACTCACTGGGAAAGATAATGCTTGGTAAACTGAGAAGTAATGGGGAAAGATTAAGATCACATTGCAGGTGGATTGACTCCATAAAGGAAGCCATGGCTGTCCTGAGTTTGGAAAGCCTGAGCAGAACAGTTAGTGCAGGTCATGCATTTGGTTGCTCTAAATTGAAGTTGACGGGGCAAACAACAACAACAACAACAACAACAACACACATAATAAAAACAAAAATATATAGTGAGGCTAAATACCCATGTAACTACAAAATCAGCTAAAATTTTGCAGTTTACTGCAAAAGGAATAGTACTGTTTCTCAGTCCTATTGATAGTGGCAACTAATAGTCCCAATAAATCAGTGAAATTTACCTTTGTGCTTACATTTTAACAATTAATTCAATGAATTTACTTTAGTTGGGATGAATCAATAGGATTCAAGTTATTACTGTAATTAAATTTAAACATTCATTATTACAAAAAAGGAACACAGGGGACTCGTTTTTTGCAGTTAGCTGCTTCCAAGCTCTATTCCAGGCAACTTTCTCATTTGACATCTTCTAGTGGCTTCTTCCTTAGCAGCTGATATGTTAGGAAATGATTTTATTCCTTTCCCCTGCAACACAATAGCTGCTCCTGGGTTAAAAACTCTGACAAACATCTTTTAAAATTGGCCTGTATTTGAGCGTGTTTTCCACTGCCTTGTTTACTTGTCAGATCTGCTGTGACCCCAAAACTGAGGAGACGGCCAAATATCTGAAGAAACCGCAAATTATTCCAGCTCTGCCAAGAGCGAGAGGCCTTTCCTTGTTCAAAACCACGGGAACCTCAGGGGGGTGGCTGCAGCCCAAGGCTATTTTCTGAAACAAAACCCAGGCAGAGCTTCACATGGATCAGAGCTTTGAGGCAGAAGCTGGATTGATTTCCCCTCTTATTTACCCCTCTTCTCTCCTGCCTTTCTTTGAGGGCCAGGCTAAGAAAAAAGAGGCAGACGGAAAGAGAAGAGAGAGAACACGACCCATATGCAGGCACAGCATAATGCCTCAATGATAAGTATTCACCTGCTTTCTAGGGCGATTATTGCATTGACAAATAACCCAACTGCTCCCTAATGGGATGCAGCCAGGTTGCAGGATACAGATGGGTGTTACTGCATGCAGTTTGCTGCCGCTGACACTGGGTGGCTGTGTCCCGGGTCCCAGCCATGCTTTGGAGGCTGCTTTTTGAGCTTTCTGGCTTTGAAAAGTGGCCACTGAAGCACAGCTGGGACCCGGGATGCAGCAGCGGTGGCAAATTACATACAGTAATACTTGCCTGCATCCCGCAATCCGATTGCACCCCGTTAGGGAGCGGTCAGGTTATTTGTCAACGTGATAATCTCCTAGAGGTAGGCAAAATACTGAATACTCTGGTAAGCAGCTCCACATCCCTGGATGCTGGCTCTTGCATTTCCTGTGGCCAAATACTGAGTTGTGACTTGGACCAGTGTTAGCTCTTGGTATCTTTGTACATTTGAGAGATCCATTCCTACTGATATGTGCTGTGGAGTTCTTACTATTGAGTTGGTTGGAACCTACAGATTTTCCACAATGCCTCTGGTCTTTGCCACTCTGCAGCATTCTGGCATATTTTATATACTCAGAGACTTGGAAAGAGTTGGAAAGAACCATGGAAGCCATCTAACCTGGCCCCTCACCAATCCACCAGAGAAGCAGTCATGTCAAACAAGACTTTGCTCTCCCTTCCTCAAATACAGAATTGCCCTAGATCAAATCTAGTTCTCATTCTCCATGTTCACACCAGCAATATTCTGTCTGTGCCTGCAATCAAGCTAGGGTTATCCAAATTGAGTCCCATTAACCCTGTCACAAACGGACATGCTGGAACATTGGAACATCTGCACTGGTGTGCTTGTGGCAAATACTCTGCATACCGTTTCCCATCTCTTCCAATATTAACAGATGAAAACCAGGACACCAGTGGCCGGGCAACGTAACAATCTGGTTACAATAGAATAACCAGGCAGCAAGAAGGCAAAAAATTGTTAGTGAGGAATGACACACAAGACTACTGTGTAGAGAAATGCACTGTGCTTGTGTCATTTTCAAATCCAAAGTATATTAAAAGCACATAGCAAGCCAATTATTTTGTGGGTTTGCACCTCATTGATTCACAAACCTAAACATTCTTTTTGCTCAGGGCTGCCCTGCTTTGTCCCTTGTACTGAGCATCACCAGTGGTATAGCATGTACTATCATCTAGTATTACAGAGCATATAGAAAAGTATGGCTAATACACATAACAAGATCTATGATCCAGGTCATTCTGCCCCTCAAACTAAACCTACACCCCTTTCAATAACCAATACATAACAAACACAGTATTCAGGATTATCATGATCCAAAATTAACTTGGTGCAGGTTTGTCAGGGTACCACACATGGAACCTCTGCACCAATTTAGGATTTTGCACATCTTTAAGGTGTACCCACTCCTGTTCCCCCATTGGAAAGTGTTTCCATTGTACAAAATACTGTAGTTTGCCCTTGTGAATTCTAGAGTCCAGAATCTTTGCCACATCAAAATGATGATCCCTATTAAAAACATGCAATGATGGCAGATCAGTTTAGTGTCATTGACACATTCCACCATCGGTTTGAGCACACTGATATGGCGCACAGGGTGAAAGTGTGTGTAAATTTTAGGCATAACCAGTTCTGCAGTCACTCTTTTAACAAGTCTTTTAATAGCAAATAGTAGTCCCACGTGTTTTGTTGCAAGATTTTTTTTTTAATGGCTGTTGACTTTTTAAAAACTGTATGGACAAATATACAGTTGGTCACACTTTAAATGGGGGCCCTGCTTTTTGTCATCCTATTTTTTATAACCCTGCTTAGTGTATTCCAATAGGGTCAGTGTCAAGATATGAGGTAAAACCATGCTTTCTAGCCATATGTATATATGTATATGTTTTATAATGTAGATAATGGGTTATGCAATACAAGCGGTGATGCTGGCCAGAAAGCTTGCTTACATTCAGGAGGATGGCTAATGAGTTGATGTGAGGAAAGAGAAAAATTGTGTTTTGAACTGTCATGGTCAAGTCAATGGGATTCTTGTTACAGAATGGAAACGAAGGGCAGTTTTGGGAACAGGATTGTTTTGGTTGAAAAAAGAATGGGATGCAAGTGTGTGGAACTGAATTGCTATGTGCTTGATATTCTCCTTCCTGCTGAGCAGAATGCAAACTACTTTGGGGCTTTTAACTAAGTTTGATCTCAGCTGAAGTAAGCTGAAGATGAAGGATGAAAGGGAGAGAAAAAGAGAAACCAGGAAAAAGTGGGACAGCAATGGATTAATTGGGGCTCCCTTGGCTGAAATAGGGCAGAGAACAGTCTGATTTCCGAAGAGTTTGGTTAAAAATCAAGGGTAAAGAGAAAAAAGAACATTATGAGAAAAATATGAGGTGTTAATTGGACTTCAGTGGGGAAGGGCACATCCGCCAATAAAAACCCTACAATGGTGGTGTGGGGAGGAGAGCCATCTGTTCCACAATTTAAAATCCACTTTGTTTTCTGAAATCAGGGATTTTTGCACAATAGGAGATTCATAGAATCATAGAAAAATACAGATGGAAGAGACCACTAGGGCCATCCAGGCCTACCCCATTCTGCCATGCAGGAAATCCAAATCAAAGCATCCCCGACAGATGGCCATCCAGCCTCTGCTTAAAGACCTCCAAGGAGGGAGACTCCACTACACTCCGAGGGAGTTTGTTCCACTGTCAAACAGCCCTTACTCTCAGGAAGTTCCTCCTAATGTTGAGGTGGAATCTCTTTTCCTGGAACTTGCATCCATTGCTCCATTGTGTCCTGTTCTCTGGAGCAGCAGAAAACAAGCTTGCTCCCTCCTCTATATGACATCCCTTCAAGTATTTAAACAGGGCTATCATTATATCACATCTCAACCTTCTCTTCTCCAGGCTAAACATTCCCAGCTCCCTAAGTCGATCCTCGTAGGGCATGGCTTCCAGACCCTTCACCATTTTAGTCGCTCTCCTTTGGACATGCTCCAGTTTCTCCACACCACATCCTTTTCAAATTGTGATGCCCAGAACTGGACGCAATATTCCAGGTGGGGCCTGACCAGAGCAGAATATAGTGGCACTATTACTTCCCTTGATCTAGACACTCTACTTTTATTGATGCAGCCTAAAATTGCATTGGCCTTTTTAGCTGCTGCATCGCACTGTTGACTCATGTTCAACCTGTGGTCTACTTGGACTCCCAGATCCCTTTCACATGTAGTTTTTGCATATGGGATTCCTGCACATTCCTTCTGCTTGGTTCTAACTTATTGTGAACTTAAGGTGAACCTATCAGGGTTTGTTCGGAGCTGGTTCGCCTTTGACTTCCTCAGAGAATGAGAGAGTATGGCTTGTTCAAGGTGATCCAGTGGGTTTCCATGGCTGATCATGGATGCAAACCTTGCTTTCCCAGTATCTAAAGGCAAATCACTACACTATGATGGCTTCCTTACATTAATTTATGACAGTGCTCTAATTAAATACTCTTTCTCATTCAGTTTTGCTCGAGATCCTCTTTGCCTAAGCAGGGATTATCCACAGCCCACTAATATCAAGAGAGACTGCAAAAGGACATTATCACAAGGAGTTCTAAGAGAGATTTAGTTATTCCCAGGCCTCCCGTTTGCTTACGCCGTGACATTTTTAAAGTTCAGGTTTACCAAATAAACTCATATGAAGGCAGGAGAAACTCAAGATGTTATTTACAGTCTGCTTGCCATTTTCTGCTCTGCTGGGCCATCTTCCCGGCTTTTAAAAGGACAATACATCTGATCAAGGTTTAAAGTTGTATTTAAAGAAGTGAGAGGAAAGTTTTAGCTAAAGAGAAAGCATTTTTAAATTTATTATTATTATTATTATTATTATTATTATTATTATTATTATTATTATGCTTTATTTATATTGCGCTGTATGTATATAGCATCTCCAGACAACCCTTCCTGATGACACCTTCATTGGTTTAGTGATTCCCCAGGTTTTCTACACATTCCCCTCTTCTTTTTCTAAAATATTTAATATGAAACCGCCAATGCAAGAGATTTGTTATCAGTTTTGAATGGGATATATGACATTCTGTGAAGGGCTTGTTCATTATAACCTTTACAATAAAAAAAGGATGATTAAAAAGGGTGGGTGAACAAAACAAATTAGTTAATAATAACAGTCCTCCATAAATTTAGTTGTGGCTGAGGATGTGGAATTGTACTAATATTAGCCTAGATTTTGTATCACTGGCTGTGATGTGTAACTTTGTGATGTGTAACTTTATGTGGCTAAGTCTCTGACACACTACACAATTCTTCCAGTGAATTAATGTGCTATGAATCAGGGTACTGTGCATAATGTTCCCTTTCAGAATGGGGCCCAGTGTCATGGGATGTCATATTGAGGAGGGAGCAAGCTTGTTTTCTGCTGCTCCAGAGAACAGGACCTGGAACAATGGATGAAAGCTCCATGAAAAGAGATTCCAGCTCAACATTAGGAGGAACGTCCTGACAGTAAGGGCTGTTCGACAGTGGAACACACTCCTTCCTCGGAGTGCAATGGAGTCTCCTTCCTTGGAGGTCTTTAAATAGAGGCTGGATGGCCATCTGTCAATGGGGATGCTTTGATTGAGAGTTCCTGCATGGCAGAATGAGGTTGAACTGGATGGCCCTTGGGGTCTCTTCCAACTCTATGATTCTATTATTCTATCACCTGTACTACACTGGTCCCATAGCCCAGACACACTAAAACACTGCCACACTAGTGGATTTACTTGCACATTGGTCCCAATGGCACAGATGATGAGGTATGCAGACACACAAAGTCTAGCATCCACACATGCAGAGCTGATGCACGTAGGCAGAAACGCCTAGCAGATGGTCTCCGTGAGCCTTCTCCATTCCGGACATCCCAGCAATTGGACTCAAGATCTATGCCAAGCAAGTATAACCATTAGAAAAGCCTCACGTCTGTTCACCTCTCCCACCTTTGATTTCGTTAGCTGTTGTGCATGTGTGTGTGAACCATGTGCTTGTGTTGCTTTAATCCCCTAATAAATTACAATTCCCATTTGGAAACCTTTCTCTGGAGTTCTTTGTGATTCAGACTCAGTATAGTGGGGCTGATCCCAAGAGCGCTGTTACCTGGTCAAACTATATCTCTCCTTTGAGCTATGTACCAAAATTCCCCCAAACATATTAATTTGAGGGCATCCTTCCCAGATGCCAGCAATTAGGGTTACACTCCCACATTTTTCACATCCATGGGAAGGCATAACCAAACCCCTGCAGATGGGTAGGGCCCTCTGTACTTTAATGGGAGACGGCCAACAAATACCAGGTGCTGTACGGTATATTTCAAAGGCAGGAACTGACAAAACCACCAATGAGAATTCCTTGCCTAGAATAACCCTATGGAATCCATGGGGTCACCATAAATTTACAGGCTAGGCATTTCAACACACATAGGGTCAAGATGAGGAAAGTGTCTTGGAGATGTCTGAATGGGAATGGCTAGTGATGGCAATTGTGGGAGGAGGTGGACTGCAGGGAAGACTGAATCTACATCTCACTTTCTCTTAGCTCAATGCATGCATTGAAAGTCAAAGTGCAGCCTCCTTTTAGAATCAAATCCTCCATGCGAAAGCCTGATTCTTCGATTAAAGCGTCAAGGTGATAACCCAGCCTGACAGCTCAGAGACAGTTTTCTCCCCCCACATAAAATACCTTTCCTGAATCACAAAAAAGAGCTGTGTTCACTCTTTGCCACCACCACAGAAGTGGCATGTGAAGAGATGTGTGGGCTGAAGATGAGGGCTGGTATGTCATCAGAGAATAATATTGGGAGTAGTTAGGAGAAACCTCCTTCTCTACTTTCCCCTTCATACATGTACTTGTTGTATGACTATCAAACATAACTTCTAAAAAGTATAAAGTAAATTGTAATTTCTTGTATGTATCACACATTCAGCTGCTGAATTATGATAGTAAAGTACCCAAAACAAAATAGATTTCAACAGGAATAACAACAGCAACAACAGCACAACTGTTGTAAGCCATCTTGAGTTGCAGACTGGAAAAAGTCAGGATAGAAATACTACCATTATTGCGCCTAATACTACTATTACTATCACTAACATCTTGCCTTTTTTAAATTTTGGACTCAAGATGGCTTAAAACAGTTAAATTTTAAATGTAGTCAAAAAGCCAAGGCTTCACAGATTAAAAATGGGACACATGTGGCCAAGCAACAACAGAGAAGAGTCAAAATAGTAAAAGGTACTGATGAGGAAGAATACACAAGCTAGGAGAGGCTGCAGCAGTTCACTTTTGCTTTAGCAAACTGAGAAGAGGAAGGTTCCTCACTCTGTTCTCTTTCCTCCTGCTGAGTAAATTGAGTGCAATCTACTTTTTGCATTGTGTACCCAGTTTGCAGCAACTAGAGTAAACAGAGGACAAAGTGGGAGGAGAAGACAGAAACTGGAAGGTTTTAAAAACAGCTGGGATGGCAAAGGATTAGTCAAGTGAGCCTGTTTGCCAAGTCGGGACAGTAGTATGCTATTGGTTGTTTCAGCTACAATAGATCCAATACAACTGACAGTTGAATGGTATGTTAACAGTCCTGTAAAACCCATTGATTCAGTGTGCTGTTGCCTGTGCATCCTGGCAAAGAATAGTTGTGTGAACTAGAGTTGTCTTCAGCAAGTTACCTTAGTCCAGCTGCAGCTATAATGTCACAACATCTGAGTAGATTTTAGGACTTGTTGCTTCCTCCTTTATTGTTGTTATTGTTGCTCTTGTCGTTGAGAAGGTACAACCATGGCTGGGTGAGTGGTCAATTTTTGTCTCTGCAAAGGGCTCCAAATTTCCATTATCCCTAAATCATCTTGAAATTATGGCCAGAGATCAATCAGAATTAACCAATCCCCCTATTTATATCACATCTTTCACCCATGAATGGGATTCAAGAATGCTAGAAGAGGCCTCAAGTCACACTTGTTGTGACTTCCAGGTTTGTCAGAAATTTTCTATTTGTTATTTCATCTGAATTTCTTGGAGAAGGAATGTCCCAAAAGGGAGTTAGGGAGCAGATCTGTGAGCTACATGAACCATGCTTTCCCTATCCATTCAGGCTAATGCCTGAAGAATGTGAAAACATGAACCCTTTGATGGCCATTTTGATGCATGTGCGGGAAAATGTATTCCCTATCTGATTTTTGTTTTTAAGTCATGGAACCGACTGCTCCTTCTGCTTTTTAAAATGTATTTTAAGTCAATACTGGATAGAGAACATGCCGTGTTATTTGATAGCTGATAGTTCCAAGCTTGTGAAATTTCATTCTCTATGCCCGACAAATTCAAGCCAATCAAAGTCTAAGGCAGCCGAACGTCCTAGGTAACTGTTTTGTATTCAGAATCCATTTCAGATTTGGATGTCAAAACTGGAAGATGTAGGTATTACAGGTAGAATATCTGAAAAAGGTATTTTTTTCCTTGCCATCCTTATGGCTTTAATTTCAAAACAGAATCTCTCCAGATAAAGTTTTTCCAAAGGAGAGACTGTCTCACTCAGAAGGAAAGGGAGCCACTGAGAGCAGTCTTGCTGCACTTCGCATGGCTTGTTCTTATTGTTAACTGCCTTGAAATTGTTCCTGACTCATGGTCATCCTGTGGATGAGACATCTCCAAGACCCACATCCTCTGCTTTGCAAGTGGCTGCTTCAGCAATATAGCGATTTTCAATGTTTATTTTTTAAACAAAAAAGCCCCCAGCACTGCGGGTGTCTCTGGGGAGGGATGGTGACAGCCTTCTGCCATTTGTCAGAATCGATTCTACTCTGACGTTCCCACTTGTTGGAATCGTGTCAGAATCGATTCCTTGGGGGGGGGGAACACCAAAGAACTTGTATCAGGATACCCCAGGGTTTTTACGTTTGCTCTGCTTTTTCCCCACTGGAATTGATCCAATAAGGATCGGAATCGATTTCCATTGGGAACTAGCAGCATATACATCGATCAGGATTCAGATCTTATCGTAATGGGAACAACCCCTTGTTCTTTGATAGCTGCCCTTCCCATCCTAGTCTTCTTCTGAACAAATATGGGACAGAAGGTGGGATGGAGATGGCCCAGCACCTTCCTTGCTGCCTTCTCTGCCTACTTCACACAGGGCCAGCTGTAAAAGATGAGAAAGGCAAGGCATGTAGAACATTTTGCACATTAAACGCTCCTATATGAAACTTGAATAAAAATCATATTGAGAATCTGTGAGACACACTGACATTGCTAAAGGGAGTAGGAGGGCAGAACAGATAAAAGAGCTTTCTTGAGTCGTATTAGGTTCATTTCAATTTCCCTGCATTTCCTTATACCTTCCTCCAGAATTAATATTACAAGAGTCTAACAGCATTGCAGATATGCTGTTAGTTTTTGTTCAGTCATGTTTGCCAAGGGTTTTGAACAAGTTAGGAAAGGAGGAGGTCATAGAAATGCTTACACATGTTATATTAATAAGGGTCCTGGTTTTCAATATCCCTTTGAAGGGTACTGAAGAATTGGCTTGAACTCAGTCTGGGACTTACATTTCATAAGTGGACTTATGTCTTCAGGAAAGAGAACTGAATAGTTTTGCAATGTCCATGTCCAACAAAGGCAATTGTAATGTTACTACATAGCTGAACCAGTGAAGTGGCTGCTGCACATTGGGCACTCATGATGTTCATATGAACACCAGCTAGAGAGTGCACATGTGCATTGGTAGAGTGTGATGCACATCGGGACTTTTGCTGGTGTTCTGATACACATCATAATTCACTAGGAGAATTCCACAGTGCCTCTGCTATGTAGCTAAGTATGTGTAAAGTTATTCAATGTAGAGTATAATATGTGGCCAATGATTTTAGCACTGTTAGTACAAATTTGTCATTTTCAAAATATGAATGTTTATTTACACCCAATGAACATGGAGGTCTTTAAGCAGACCTTAGAGGTCTTTAAGCAGAGGCTGGATGGTCATCTGTCAGGGATGCTTTGATTTGGATTTCCTGCATGGCAGATTGGGGTTGGACTGGATGGCCCTTGCGGTCTCTTCCAACTCTATCATTCTAACATTCAGTAATTTCAATTAAGATGTGCTATATTTTCATCATTATTATGTTTTAAGTGCCATTTAAACTTTCAGATGAATATAGTTGTTTATTGACTTGCTTTTTAATTTTGTAGTATTCATTGTTTTAACTTTATTTGGTTTTCACTTGCATTGTGAGCTGCCTTGGGTCCCATATTGGGTAGATGCCGGTGTATAAGTAAAATTGAATAAAATATAATAAACTTAGATGAAGTTCATGTATATGCAGAGCTTGAAAAAGTTCAATTTTGAAGTTGTAGTCCGAAGAAGAAAAAGAAGAAGAGAAAGAGAAAGAACAAGAACTTCTGTTCCTCATAATTCATGAAATTAAAACTGCAGCAAAAGCTTCCCTAAATCACAATTAAATCCTGGAGGTTTTTTTTGTATTATTATTATTATTCTTATTATTTTGCACCATAGCCTGTTTTTCAGCCTTGCACTTATATTTACAGACTCATAGCTAGTCAGTACTTAGTAAGACTATAGCCCCATACAGACAGGCCAAAATAAAGCTGCTTCGAGTCACTTTGGAGGTATGCTGTTTAAATGATGCATGTGTCCTAAGAGTCCAGAAACCGTGCCAAAGCCATGTTCCAGTCCTAAGAACTGGAGTGTGGCTTTTGTGTGGCTTCTGGAATCTTAGGACACATGCATCATTTAAACAGCATACCTCCAAAGTGACCCGAAGCAGCTTTATTTTGGTCTGTCTGTATGGAACCCATGTTGTCTTTCTAGAAACCTATGTAAATACCACACTAGCCCACCTTAACAGCCAGCAAACAGATAAGTAAAAAAGAAAGAAAAAGCACTCTGATCAGCTGCTGGTGGGGATGCAAGCAGAAAGATGTTTCAAACCCCTCCTTGCCAGTGAGCAAGGCTGCAACAAGCAGAAGCAAGAAGCCTGCCACAAGTTGTTGTTGCAACCTTGCTTGCTGGTGGGAGTGGGGTGGAAGTATCTTCCACCTTGTGCCCTGATCAGAAGATGAACATATCATCTTTGCCCAGCTCTTAAGGTGGGGTGGGCGGGCCAGGAGTTGTTATGCAGATATAAATAAGTATCTGATCTAGGATTCTGGTGTTCAGGGTCTCCCTGCCACTTCAACCAAGGGTGCCATTCTTAGTTCAGCAACTACACCCCAGCACTAGCTTCTACTTCCCCTAATAAAGCTTGTTGCAGAAGTTCTATTGATGATAAATGCTCCTTTAAACTATCTCTGAAGGTGGTGGACTCTTCTTCTTTGCAGGCCTTTAAACAGAGGTTGGATGGGTATCTCTCATTTGAGTTTGTTGTGTGACCCTGCATGGGAGGAGTTGGACTAGATGGCTCTTGTGTTCTTTTCCAATGCTAAACTTCTATGATTTAATCTAGAGACTAAAACACTAAAAGTGGGTTCAAACTGTTCTTGCTTCTGCCTGTATATTAGGAAGAAAACAGGACTGTAAGGGCTGTAGGACAGTATAGTAAACTGCCAGGACTTTTATCTGGAGGCCTTTAAGCAGAGGTTAGATGGCCATCTCAGGAATACTGTTGCTGTGTATTCCTTCATAGTAAAAAGGGGTTGGACTGGTGGCCCTTGAGGTACTATTCAAACCTAAGATTCTATGATTTTATGGTTCCATTGCTCACTTTATGAGAACAGTGTTATTTATGCCATTTGATAGGCAAAATGTTGCTTTAATTATTTTTGTGGATCCCCCCATGCTCTAATAGTAAAACAAAAATAGAGCCAAAATAACATAAAAAGGCAAAACCTGCTCTTCATTCTGCTCTTCCATCTATTTGAAACTTCATTTTGGAGGTTTTACAGCACATTTGATATAAGACGCACTAAAAATGTTATTCCTCTTCTGCTCTCTCTCCCTTTGGCGGTATCTGGCTTTCAGACAAAAGCTTTCGATTTGCAAATATTGGAAACAGATAGATAGGGATGTTCATGATATTTTTAACCATCAAAGTAACGGGTGTTTTCTTGCTGCTTGTTTTTGAAAAGGGGAAAAAAACACTATTTTTATATCCACAAGCGTTGAAGAAAACAGAATGCCCATCGATCTGTGGACATTTCTTTTCAAGCTGATAAATATCAAAGAAAGTGGGGAGTAAAGGGGGGGGGAAATAAATAATCCAATTATTGATCTTATTTCAGCAACAAAATCAGTTGTTATTAAAAAAATTGTCCTTCTTGTCTTCAAAAGAAAAACATTTTGGCACCAAAACAAAAAGAAGGGGCAATAGTGATGAAGTGGTTTGTCAAGTTTGCAATTACAATCTGCCCCCCCTCCCCACGTAAGACAAAAAGCGCATATGCTTGAGCACCATTGGATATAATGGGGCTTGTGCTCGTGCCGCAACCATGCGCATGCGCCATGGGTGTGCACACCATTCTCCCATTTGCCATGCGGCTTAAGCGTAAGCTGAGAGCCGCCTATAGTGAACACTGAAAAATGTAAGGTATTGCACTTAGGGCAGAAAAACGAAATGCATAGATATAGCATGGAGTACACTTGGTTTAAGGAGAATACATGTGAAAGGGATCTAGGAGCCCAAGTAGGCCAAAAGTTGAACATGAGTCAAGAGTGTAATGCAGCAGCTAAAAAGGCCAACGAGATTTTAGGCTGCACAATATAAATACAGTGCCTAGATCACCATAGAGGTTGTGAAGAATTTAAACCAAGGAAATCTGTTGGCTCAGAGATAAAAGGATGATCCACAGCTGCATAACACATATTATTTGAGAATCAGAGGAAGGTAGACCTAGTAAGACAAGAAATGGAATGTATAAACATTGCAATACTTGGAATAAGTGAGCTAAAGTGGACAGCAATGGGAAGAATTGGGGTGGCCTTAATAAGCTTATTTTTAGATACTTTTGTTGTTGCTGTTGTGTGCCTTCAAGTCATTTCTGACTTATTGTGACCCTATCTATCCTTGGGAAATTTTATCGGAAGGAATTTGTCATTGCCATCCTCTGAGGCTGAAGGAGTAACTTGCCCATGTTCATCCAGTGGGTTTCCACGACTGAGTAGGGATTCAAACTCTGGTTTCTAAAGTCATAGTCTAACTACACCATGCTGGTCTCTAGTTACTTTTATGGTTCCTCAGTAAATGGTGGATTTGGAATATCATACAACCAAGTGCTCATAGAGCAAAATCCAGGTTAGCAAGCTACAGAATTGATCGGCCTTATGCAAGGAACTAGACAGTATTCTTCAGAACTATAGTCAGAGCATCATGCGCAAGGGAGCTGTTCATTAAGGTACAAAGGCCCAGTGTCCTTGTGCTGTCACTTTATGGAATGACCATTGGGCTTAAAGCCAGTGTGGTCAAGTGATCTGAGTGTTGCACAAGGACTCCTGGAGATCAGGGCTGGAGATCCTTTTCAGCCGTGAAAACCTATTGAGTAACACTGAGCAAACCCCACTCTCTCAGCCTCAGTGGAAGGCAATAGCAAACCCCCTCTGAACAAAACTAGCAAAGAAAACCCCAGTAGAAGGTTGCCATAAGTTCTAGTCTACCTTAAGGCACATAGCAACATTTGTAGTGTTATGCTTGGTTTGTAATTTGGAAGTATAACTCAGAAATAACCATGGTACAGTGGCATGAGTGTTGGATTGGGGCTCCAGGAGACCAGCCTTCAAATCTCCACTTGACCATGGAAACTCATGGGATATCCTTGGACAAGTCCCACTTTCTCCAAGGAGGGCAATGACAAACCTCCTCTGAACAAATCTTGCTTAACAAAAAATCCCTCCTGATAAGTTTAACCTTAGTGTTGCCATCAGCTGGAAATTACTAGAAGGTACACAATAACATTTGATTGAGAAAGAAAGAAAAGAAAAGAAAAAGAAAATTTCCTGTGCAGAAGATGATATAGAAACATTATTTTGTGCCCAGAATGAACTCTTTTTTTGTCCAGAAAATGCTGTCATTGAGGATTTATTCTGTGTAAGACTTCCTTGCAGTGGGAAGAAAATTGATAAAATTATTCAATGCTTCCTTGGAGATGAAACTTAGTGAAGAATTACATTCCTACATGAAAAGCCCCTTTCCCTCAGTTTGCCAGAACCCTGTCAGTTGCTTCTCTTGCTCTGTATACTCAAGTCACCAGACCTGTGTCAAGTCTGTGCTTTGTGTGTCTCAGATTACAGTGTTTTCTCTTGGCTTCCCAAGGGAGGCTGCACTGCCAAGTAATAGATTTAGCTGTCAAGGCTTCCTGTGCTTAATTTCACCTCATTGTCTCTCCTTCCAACCCTACAACTTTATCCTTTAGGGAGTCCTCCTGCCTCCTTTCTCTATGCAGCTGGGCCTTCTGCATAATCTGGCTTTAACTCCTCTGCCCACTTCTCCTCCAGTAAGGAGGTACAAGCAATAACCTTGGAGGTTCTTGAAGGATAATACCTGGCAGAATCACAACATGTAGGGTTGCCATGTCAGGACTATTCCAGAGCTAAAACCTGAGACCTAGGGATGACTCTTTGTGATGGAACAGGATACGAGTTCTAGTGAAGTTACATTATACTTTAAGCACCAATGACAGCTGCATGGAACAACAAAAATTCCAAAACTATCAAATGGGGAAAATATATACAAACACACCTTTGAAAGCTGGTTCTCATCCTGACAATCTTTCTCCTTCCACCATAAGGACTGGAGACTAGGGGACAAGGCCCTAAGATCTGGCAACTCTATAGATAGATAGTTGCTTACAGATGAAAAATACGACATGTGTAGTCAAGCAACTTCAGAGTGTGGTCAAGAGAACATTAGGTATAATTGAGGAGAAATACACAAGCTAGGAGACATTGTGTAGTTTGCTTTTGGCTGAGCCTGCTCGGAATTGAAAGGCTCTTCCTCCCTCTCCTTGCTGACATAACTGAGTGCAAACTCCTTTTGCGTTTTAACTCAGTTTGCAGCAATCGAAGGAAGTTGAGGACAAAGAAGGAGGAGGAAACTGAGACAAGCAGCTTTAAAAAGTGGAAAGAGGATTAATTGGGACTGTCCCTGCAAAACTGAGACAGTTGGAGGATATGCAAGAATGAACATCTGGCCACTTTCACCCTCACCCTCCCCATTTAAAATTATTTTTTGTTCCCAGTGAAACTTCCTGATGATTCCTGGAGAGAAAACTTGTCTGGGGACAAATCACATAAGGACAAAAGGTCCAAGCTGATGGAAGAGGAGCAGTGGAGGCAGAAGGCAGTATCTCTCCTTCCATGGCCAGATGGCACCGGATGGACAGGAGGAGGACTCTTCTTCTTAGCTCAGGCCAGGCCTGATGGAGCTGGGCCTGTATCTCTCCCTCCATGGCTGGGTGGCACCAGATGGCATTTGAAGTGTCATGAAGTTTTCTTTATAAATTAATAGCAAACATGTGAATGAGGGATTTTGAATCAAGGTCATGTAGTGTTTGGAAACAGTTTCTGGGCAAGGTTCAAGGTGTTGGTGGTTACTTTTAAAGCCCTACATGGCTTGGGTCCAGAATACTTAAGGGAACATCTTCTTCTGTACTGTCCATCCCTCACTCTAAGGTCCTCGGGGAAGAATCTACTTCAGCCAAAAAAATCTAGACTAACCTCAGTTACCACCGCTGCTCCGAAGGTATGGAATGACCTGCCAGAGGAGATCCACCACATTTCTACTCTTTTAAGAAGGCTCTTAAGACGGATCTCTTCTGGCAGGCCTTCCCTTCCTAGTTCCCCTCCCGGTTTACTGTGACTTATGTTGCTCTGTCCACCAATTTTCTTAAATTTAATGAAAAGAATTAAAGTTAAATGAAATTCTTTCCTCAAGAAGAAGAACCCTCCCTCCGTACCAACTGTCATCATCAAACCTGGGAGGGAGTGAAAAAGACAGGCCCAGTTCCATCAGGTCTAGCTGTGAATCCTGTGACTTACATCACTCTGTTTAATCTTATTGTATTGTATTGTACTGTATTGTATTGTATTGTATTGTATTGTATTCTCTTTATTTTTATTGTTGTAACCCACCTGAATTCCTTGTGATTGGGCGGGCTATAAATCATCATCATCATCATCATCATCATCATCATCATCATCATCATTTTTCTTGCACTACAGATCCTATCTGCTGTCATGCTGGGTGGAGGATTCTGGAAGCTGTGTCAGAAACAGAACACTTTAAAGATCTGTGACTAAGACACATGGCAAGGGTTGGCTCCCCCACCACACTCCTGACTAAAATCAATACACCAAAATAATTAATGGCAGGAAAACATCCCACTGATAAGTGTGGGGTTGAGAGGGAGACGCTAAATCCCCTAGACACACATTGTCACAACAGTTCAAACATTCCCTAGTGCCATAACAGATTTTAAAAGAATATGGCACTGCCAGAAACACATTTCACGTTGTTTGTACTTAGGCCCATATTACAATATAGGATAATAAAACAAGCACAGTTAGCTCTACACAAAGCAATACATTTCTTTCAGAAAGCCGCAAATGAGTCCTTTTATTCACCCAGTTTATGATTATTAACACTCTCTTATGAACCTTCTGTAGAACAGAGGAGATGTGCTCTCAGACTGTGCATTAAAATGACATATGCTGACACCAGCCAAGAAAGATTTGGCTATAAGCATCTTTAATTGAGTTCAACTATGTGGAAACCAGCCCTGCAGCACAATATCTGTTCAGTCCCACCTGAAAAAATGCAAGTCTTACATCAGCTTTTCTCAGCCATGGAGGGAAGAGAGCTCTAGGTATAGTGTGCTATAAATCCCACATTTCCAGCCATCATAGCCAATGGCTGTGATGACCGGGCCTATATGAGTTGCACTGCAACAAGAACTAGGGGGGTGGAGGTGCAGACTCCATTGGGTAGGACCCTATACCCAGTGGCACTGGTGTGGCTGCTGGGTGAGGGAGAAAAGGAGGTGATGGCAGACCCTAAATGGGCCACCTAGAGGCCACAGCACCACCCCTGTCAGTGGCCACTGCTGGGCAGTGTCTTCTGTTCACAGTCTGGCATGGCATCATCTAGCAACTACACCAGATGTTCAATGGGCCATCTGGAGACTGCAGCACCCCATCAGTGGTTTGGCTGGGCAGCAGCCAGCAGGCCAGGGGACAGATAAATGAGGCAGTGGGAGGGAGGGCAGTCAGGGCAGTCGGCTACTGCTCCCCCTGGCAGCCCTTTCCAGGCACCTGCACCAGATGACACCAACTGGAGTGACACTCTTGCTTAACTGGAGCATCCTGTTCCATCAATGCCAGTGGCCACAAGTGTGTGGAAAAGTTACTTTTGGGGGACTACAACTCCCAGTATCTTTGGGGGATTCTGGGAATTATACTCCAGGAAAGTAATTTTTCCAAGCTCTGACTTTAATACATCTACATAGATGTCTGGGTTATGAAAAGATGATTAGATTAAACCAAAGTGGCAACTTGTAGCTCTCATGTCTGTGGGGTGGTCAACACACTCTGGGTTTTAGTCCAAACATAAGAGGAACTCTTATATGTGCTGGTCCCTACCTATATAATTGGCCCACAATCTTGGATAGGTCCTTTAAAATTCAGTCTGGAAGGGATAGATCTGCCCCGTTCTCATGGGAACTACTAAGTGCCATGGGTTTAAACCTGTCAAGTAAACAGGCACTTCCTACCAAGCCAAATGAGGCTGGTTCTTTTAGGATATGGAAGCAATGAACATTCCAGTGAGTACAACTTATGATAGATATACAACATGGCATAGCAGTTTGAGCACTAGACTATGACTTTGGAGATCTGTGAGCCACTCTGAAAGCCTTTGTGGCTGAAGAGCAGGGTATAGTATCATAGAATCATAGAGTTGGAAGAGATCTCAAGGGCCAACAAGTCCAACCCCCTGACATGCAGGAATATATGAAGTACCCCTGACGGTATCCTGCGTCTGTTTAAAAACGTCCAAATAAAGAGACTCCACGACTGCCTTAGACAGAGTATTCCACTGTTGAACAGCTCCTACTCTTAGGAATAGTGGTGTAAAATTCGATAAACACATGAAATATCTGTTATTCGGAGATTTCATAAGATTTTTTAAAGTGAAGAAATTATTAGCGCTTCTCAATCAACGAGTAAGAATTGTGGGTCTTAATAATTTCCAAATGAAGCGAAGGGACGGGACCTTTCAGCTGACAATTCGATGGTCAGGATTTGTGTATTTTGAGTAAGCAAAGCTACCATTCATATAGGTTTTACCAGAGGCGATTTCCTTTGTTAGGGTGATGTCCTCCCCCATCTTTACCCACAGCTTTGCTTTGAAAAACAAATGAGAACAAAAGGAGAGAGCATTTTGTAGGTAGGTGGTGGTGGATACTGTACCTTCAGACCTTCTCCCCTTTCTCACCCTGCTCTCCCATTCAAGTTCCCACAGAAGAGAAGAAGGGGGTGCGGGTGAAATCCTAGCATTGGAAGGGACTCCCAAGGGACTCTATGGAGAGATTTCCCTTTATTTCTCCATAGACAGGCATGCAAAATATTACTTTAGCAAACTGGGCTAAGTGAACTTTATTTTCTTTGGTTTAATTGTTATAAACAGAAGATCACTGCAGACCAGAGTCTGAACAGCTGAAGTATTCCCTGCTAAATTCTTAGGAAGGCGGCATCCTCCATCACAATCTCACTGGAACATCACACAAATGTATAGCTAGAAGCCACTGTGTCATCCACAGTACTTTTTACGTACCATAGAGTCCATGGATGGCAGGAGGGCCAGCACATGCACACTTCTCATTTTCCCTACTCGATCCTCCTTCTATTGCAGCTTTCTTCCTGCCAAACTTGGTGATTGTTGACAGAGCAAAAAGAAAAGGACAAAAACGAAAGAAAACTCAACCACTCTAAAATTTACAGTCCCCAAATCCATCAATTGAATCAGGTTTCTCCTTTCCCTCCTACTGCTATTAGCTTCACTCTTCCCTATTATGGGTTTATGTCAAGGTATGTTTGATGCTAAATTAAACGTCAACTCACTGTATGTTCCTGGCTTCAGCAGCAGAAAATGAGTAGCTGGACTTGGAAAACATCCAGTTGTTCTGCTTGCTGTGTTCAATGCTGCAATCTGACAGCCCCACTGAATCACTCTGTCTGTAGCTTTCCAGGGCCGAGTGAGGCCAAGATAAATGTATTTTTAATGGTAAATTTT